>NW_028249692.1:0-105584 GCF_964263255.1 Lissotriton vulgaris | reverse complement strand
GGGGGGGTGTTATCTCTTTTGTCGAAAATCAGCCGTTTTTGCTCGAACATTAAATGCCTCCAAATGGTATTTAATTAACTTCCCGAGCCCCTGGAAGCATGAAAATCACTTTAAACATGCTAATTTTAGCTCTAACACTGATGATCCACCTACAAATGTGAACTGACGTTCAAAAATAAAATATTTGAAAACGGACCATTTTCCACATTTCTGAAGCATGACGTAATGGGGGGGTGTTATCTCTTTTGTCGAAAATCAGCCGTTTTTGCTCGAACATTAAATGCCTCCAAATGGTATTTAATTAACTTCCCGAGCCCCTGGAAGCATGAAAATCACTTTAAACATGCTAATTTTAGCTCTAACACTGATGATCCACCTACAAATGTGAACTGACGTTCAAAAATAAAACATTTGAAAACGGACCATTTTCCACATTTCTGAAGCATGACGTAATGGGGGGGTGTTATCTCTTTTGTCGAAAATCAGCCGTTTTTGCTCGAACATTAAATGCCTCCAAATGGTATTTAATTAACTTCCCGAGCCCCTGGAAGCATGAAAATCACTTTAAACATGCTAATTTTAGCTCTAACACTGATGATCCACCTACAAATGTGAACTGACGTTCAAAAATAAAACATTTGAAAACGGACCATTTTCCACATTTCTGAAGCATGACGTAATGGGGGGGTGTTATCTCTTTTGTCGAAAATCAGCCGTTTTTGCTCGAACATTAAATGCCTCCAAATGGTATTTAATTAACTTCCCGAGCCCCTGGAAGCATGAAAATCACTTTAAACATGCTAATTTTAGCTCTAACACTGATGATCCACCTACAAATGTGAACTGACGTTCAAAAATAAAACATTTGAAAACGGACCATTTTCCACATTTCTGAAGCATGACGTAATGGGGGGGTGTTATCTCTTTTGTCGAAAATCAGCCGTTTTTGCTCGAACATTAAATGCCTCCAAATGGTATTTAATTAACTTCCCGAGCCCCTGGAAGCATGAAAATCACTTTAAACATGCTAATTTTAGCTCTAACACTGATGATCCACCTACAAATGTGAACTGACGTTCAAAAATAAAACATTTGAAAACGGACCATTTTCCACATTTCTGAAGCATGACGTAATGGGGGGGTGTTATCTCTTTTGTCGAAAATCAGCCGTTTTTGCTCGAACATTAAATGCCTCCAAATGGTATTTAATTAACTTCCCGGGGTGAAGAAACCCTTTTTGAGAACTCAGAGTGAGTAAATTGGCCATTTTCATGCACTTTTAACCATTCCATAAATCTTGTGTTTTGGGGCCCCTGGAAGCATGAAAATCACTTTAAACATGCTAATTTTAGCTCTAACACTGATGATCCACCTACAAATGTGAACTGACGTTCAAAAATAAAACATTTGAAAACGGACCATTTTCCACATTTCTGAAGCATGACGTAATGGGGGGGTGTTATCTCTTTTGTCGAAAATCAGCCGTTTTTGCTCGAACATTAAATGCCTCCAAATGGTATTTAATTAACTTCCCGAGCCCCTGGAAGCATGAAAATCACTTTAAACATGCTAATTTTAGCTCTAACACTGATGATCCACCTACAAATGTGAACTGACGTTCAAAAATAAAACATTTGAAAACGGACCATTTTCCACATTTCTGAAGCATGACGTAATGGGGGGGTGTTATCTCTTTTGTCGAAAATCAGCCGTTTTTGCTCGAACATTAAATGCCTCCAAATGGTATTTAATTAACTTCCCGAGCCCCTGGAAGCATGAAAATCACTTTAAACATGCTAATTTTAGCTCTAACACTGATGATCCACCTACAAATGTGAACTGACGTTCAAAAATAAAACATTTGAAAACGGACCATTTTCCACATTTCTGAAGCATGACGTAATGGGGGGGTGTTATCTCTTTTGTCGAAAATCAGCCGTTTTTGCTCGAACATTAAATGCCTCCAAATGGTATTTAATTAACTTCCCGGGGTGAAGAAACCCTTTTTGAGAACTCAGAGTGAGTAAATTGGCCATTTTCATGCACTTTTAACCATTCCATAAATCTTGTGTTTTGGGCCCCTGGAAGCATGAAAATCACTTTAAACATGCTAATTTTAGCTCTAACACTGATGATCCACCTACAAATGTGAACTGACGTTCAAAAATAAAACATTTGAAAACGGACCATTTTCCACATTTCTGAAGCATGACGTAATGGGGGGGTGTTATCTCTTTTGTCGAAAATCAGCCGTTTTTGCTCGAACATTAAATGCCTCCAAATGGTATTTAATTAACTTCCCGAGCCCCTGGAAGCATGAAAATCACTTTAAACATGCTAATTTTAGCTCTAACACTGATGATCCACCTACAAATGTGAACTGACGTTCAAAAATAAAACATTTGAAAACGGACCATTTTCCACATTTCTGAAGCATGACGTAATGGGGGGGTGTTATCTCTTTTGTCGAAAATCAGCCGTTTTTGCTCGAACATTAAATGCCTCCAAATGGTATTTAATTAACTTCCCGAGCCCCTGGAAGCATGAAAATCACTTTAAACATGCTAATTTTAGCTCTAACACTGATGATCCACCTACAAATGTGAACTGACGTTCAAAAATAAAACATTTGAAAACGGACCATTTTCCACATTTCTGAAGCATGACGTAATGGGGGGGTGTTATCTCTTTTGTCGAAAATCAGCCATTTTTGCTCGAACATTAAATGCCTCCAAATGGTATTTAATTAACTTCCCGAGCCCCTGGAAGCATGAAAATCACTTTAAACATGCTAATTTTAGCTCTAACACTGATGATCCACCTACAAATGTGAACTGACGTTCAAAAATAAAACATTTGAAAACGGACCATTTTCCACATTTCTGAAGCATGACGTAATGGGGGGGTGTTATCTCTTTTGTCGAAAATCAGCCGTTTTTGCTCGAACATTAAATGCCTCCAAATGGTATTTAATTAACTTCCCGAGCCCCTGGAAGCATGAAAATCACTTTAAACATGCTAATTTTAGCTCTAACACTGATGATCCACCTACAAATGTGAACTGACGTTCAAAAATAAAACATTTGAAAACGGACCATTTTCCACATTTCTGAAGCATGACGTAATGGGGGGGTGTTATCTCTTTTGTCGAAAATCAGCCGTTTTTGCTCGAACATTAAATGCCTCCAAATGGTATTTAATTAACTTCCCGGGGTGAAGAAACCCTTTTTGAGAACTCAGAGTGAGTAAATTGGCCATTTTCATGCACTTTTAACCATTCCATAAATCTTGTGTTTTGGGCCCCTGGAAGCATGAAAATCACTTTAAACATGCTAATTTTAGCTCTAACACTGATGATCCACCTACAAATGTGAACTGACGTTCAAAAATAAAACATTTGAAAACGGACCATTTTCCACATTTCTGAAGCATGACGTAATGGGGGGGTGTTATCTCTTTTGTCGAAAATCAGCCGTTTTTGCTCGAACATTAAATGCCTCCAAATGGTATTTAATTAACTTCCCGAGCCCCTGGAAGCATGAAAATCACTTTAAACATGCTAATTTTAGCTCTAACACTGATGATCCACCTACAAATGTGAACTGACGTTCAAAAATAAAACATTTGAAAACGGACCATTTTCCACATTTCTGAAGCATGACGTAATGGGGGGGTGTTATCTCTTTTGTTGAAAATCAGCCGTTTTTGCTCGAACATTAAATGCCTCCAAATGGTATTTAATTAACTTCCCGAGCCCCTGGAAGCATGAAAATCACTTTAAACATGCTAATTTTAGCTCTAACACTGATGATCCACCTACAAATGTGAACTGACGTTCAAAAATAAAACATTTGAAAACGGACCATTTTCCACATTTCTGAAGCATGACGTAATGGGGGGGTGTTATCTCTTTTGTCGAAAATCAGCCGTTTTTGCTCGAACATTAAATGCCTCCAAATGGTATTTAATTAACTTCCCGAGCCCCTGAAAGCATGAAAATCACTTTAAACATGCTAATTTTAGCTCTAACACTGATGATCCACCTACAAATGTGAACTGACGTTCAAAAATAAAACATTTGAAAACGGACCATTTTCCACATTTCTGAAGCATGACGTAATGGGGGGGTGTTATCTCTTTTGTCGAAAATCAGCCGTTTTTGCTCGAACATTAAATGCCTCCAAATGGTATTTAATTAACTTCCCGAGCCCCTGGAAGCATGAAAATCACTTTAAACATGCTAATTTTAGCTCTAACACTGATGATCCACCTACAAATGTGAACTGACGTTCAAAAATAAAACATTTGAAAACGGACCATTTTCCACATTTCTGAAGCATGACGTAATGGGGGGGTGTTATCTCTTTTGTCGAAAATCAGCCGTTTTTGCTCGAACATTAAATGCCTCCAAATGGTATTTAATTAACTTCCCGGGGTGAAGAAACCCTTTTTGAGAACTCAGAGTGAGTAAATTGGCCATTTTCATGCACTTTTAACCATTCCATAAATCTTGTGTTTTGGGCCCCTGGAAGCATGAAAATCACTTTAAACATGCTAATTTTAGCTCTAACACTGATGATCCACCTACAAATGTGAACTGACGTTCAAAAATAAAACATTTGAAAACGGACCATTTTCCACATTTCTGAAGCATGACGTAATGGGGGGGTGTTATCTCTTTTGTCGAAAATCAGCCGTTTTTGCTCGAACATTAAATGCCTCCAAATGGTATTTAATTAACTTCCCGAGCCCCTGGAAGCATGAAAATCACTTTAAACATGCTAATTTTAGCTCTAACACTGATGATCCACCTACAAATGTGAACTGACGTTCAAAAATAAAACATTTGAAAACGGACCATTTTCCACATTTCTGAAGCATGACGTAATGGGGGGGTGTTATCTCTTTTGTCGAAAATCAGCCGTTTTTGCTCGAACATTAAATGCCTCCAAATGGTATTTAATTAACTTCCCGGGGTGAAGAAACCCTTTTTGAGAACTCAGAGTGAGTAAATTGGCCATTTTCATGCACTTTTAACCATTCCATAAATCTTGTGTTTTGGGCCCCTGGAAGCATGAAAATCACTTTAAACATGCTAATTTTAGCTCTAACACTGATGATCCACCTACAAATGTGAACTGACGTTCAAAAATAAAACATTTGAAAACGGACCATTTTCCACATTTCTGAAGCATGACGTAATGGGGGGGTGTTATCTCTTTTGTCGAAAATCAGCCGTTTTTGCTCGAACATTAAATGCCTCCAAATGGTATTTAATTAACTTCCCGAGCCCCTGGAAGCATGAAAATCACTTTAAACATGCTAATTTTATCTCTAACACTGATGATCCACCTACAAATGTGAACTGACGTTCAAAAATAAAACATTTGAAAACGGACCATTTTCCACATTTCTGAAGCATGACGTAATGGGGGGGTGTTATCTCTTTTGTCGAAAATCAGCCGTTTTTGCTCGAACATTAAATGCCTCCAAATGGTATTTAATTAACTTCCCGAGCCCCTGGAAGCATGAAAATCACTTTAAACATGCTAATTTTAGCTCTAACACTGATGATCCACCTACAAATGTGAACTGACGTTCAAAAATAAAACATTTGAAAACGGACCATTTTCCACATTTCTGAAGCATGACGTAATGGGGGGGGTGTTATCTCTTTTGTCGAAAATCAGCCGTTTTTGCTCGAACATTAAATGCCTCCAAATGGTATTTAATTAACTTCCCGAGCCCCTGGAAGCATGAAAATCACTTTAAACATGCTAATTTTAGCTCTAACACTGATGATCCACCTACAAATGTGAACTGACGTTCAAAAATAAAACATTTGAAAACGGACCATTTTCCACATTTCTGAAGCATGACGTAATGGGGGGGTGTTATCTCTTTTGTCGAAAATCAGCCGTTTTTGCTCGAACATTAAATGCCTCCAAATGGTATTTAATTAACTTCCCGAGCCCCTGGAAGCATGAAAATCACTTTAAACATGCTAATTTTAGCTCTAACACTGATGATCCACCTACAAATGTGAACTGACGTTCAAAAATAAAACATTTGAAAACGGACCATTTTCCACATTTCTGAAGCATGACGTAATGGGGGGGTGTTATCTCTTTTGTCGAAAATCAGCCGTTTTTGCTCGAACATTAAATGCCTCCAAATGGTATTTAGTTAACTTCCCGGGGTGAAGAAACCCTTTTTGAGAACTCAGAGTGAGTAAATTGGCCATTTTCATGCACTTTTAACCATTCCATAAATCTTGTGTTTTGGGCCCCTGGAAGCATGAAAATCACTTTAAACATGCTAATTTTAGCTCTAACACTGATGATCCACCTACAAATGTGAACTGACGTTCAAAAATAAAACATTTGAAAACGGACCATTTTCCACATTTCTGAAGCATGACGTAATGGGGGGGTGTTATCTCTTTTGTCGAAAATCAGCCGTTTTTGCTCGAACATTAAATGCCTCCAAATGGTATTTAATTAACTTCCCGAGCCCCTGGAAGCATGAAAATCACTTTAAACATGCTAATTTTAGCTCTAACACTGATGATCCACCTACAAATGTGAACTGACGTTCAAAAATAAAACATTTGAAAACAGACCATTTTCCACATTTCTGAAGCATGACGTAATGGGGGGGTGTTATCTCTTTTGTCGAAAATCAGCCGTTTTTGCTCGAACATTAAATGCCTCCAAATGGTATTTAATTAACTTCCCGAGCCCCTGGAAGCATGAAAATCACTTTAAACATGCTAATTTTAGCTCTAACACTGATGATCCACCTACAAATGTGAACTGACGTTCAAAAATAAAACATTTGAAAATGGACCATTTTCCACATTTCTGAAGCATGACGTAATGGGGGGGTGTTATCTCTTTTGTCGAAAATCAGCCGTTTTTGCTCGAACATTAAATGCCTCCAAATGGTATTTAATTAACTTCCCGAGCCCCTGGAAGCATGAAAATCACTTTAAACATGCTAATTTTAGCTCTAACACTGATGATCCACCTACAAATGTGAACTGACGTTCAAAAATAAAACATTTGAAAACGGACCATTTTCCACATTTCTGAAGCATGACGTAATGGGGGGGTGTTTATGGCTGAGATACCCGCCACCCCCTCTCAACACAATCCCAAAAAGGAAGGGAAACCGGAAACAGTTCTTAAAGTTTTTGGATGTGGGATGGAGTGACCATCCCGGCCGTATTTATTAAAACAAAAAATTAAAACATTAAACGTTTTCATGTTATGTACAATTTCATTATCACATTACGATGTTTGGCTAACCTTAACATAATCTCTAATACAGAGGTTCTCCTAGCCGAACTAGCATCCTACAAAAAACATTCTCTAAGAACACTGAAATTGTACATCCTAACGTTTAAGGGCCAACGGCAAGGTCATAACCGGTGTCAAGATCCCTAACCAGACTTACCCCTCCCACTTAGGAGGGGCGATGGCACAGGGGCTTACCCAAGTGCAACTACTAACAATTTCCCTTGACTTGACGGGGGCCCTTAAGACTCGACGCCATTTAAAGGTCGTTCGAACACTTGTGTGTGGTATCTAGAAGGTATCGTTGACCTCTCCCCACCCCACACAACTTACCGCATCTGCCGTCGCAGATGACACTGGCCCCGGGAAATTCCCCAGGAGGGGGCTGTAACCCCTCCTACAAAGGAAGGGGCCTTGACCGCCTTTCCTTTACTTCCGGCGACCCGCCCTTAGACGGGACCGCCTCCCCACTGAGGGGCCAATGGCCACCTCTCCCGAGCGCTCCCATCCGTGTTGGGTGACGCCCACTCATAGGGATCTACCAATTAGTGCTCACCGATCATGACCTTACCGCCACAGGTCCGGATAGTTGACCGGCTATCCGGACCCCCCACAAAACTCCTACCTAAAGGTCATGTTTTAAAGATTTTAACCAGGCTAGGAAGTCTCCTATGAGTAACTCATTCCCTGCCCTCGACAAATGCACACCATCCCCCAGATACATGCTGTCATCATTAATACAATTATGCGAGATTGAATGCAATGTCTTGGAACGGAACAACCTACTCACTTTGTTATTCAATTTTTTAACGGAGTGATTCAAAGCAGGGATCGAGATAGCCCCCCGCCACACTTTTCGTGGGATCACATGAGACCACGCAATTAGGCACCCCGGAACTCTCCTTGCTAACCAACTTACCGTGGAAAGCATAGTCTCCAGGAGCAGTCGTCTACCGGTGGTGACCAAATCATTGCCCCCCAAATGTACTATGACTATGGACGGCGGTGACCTCATCCGCTCTAACAGGCCCTCAAAATATTCCTGAAACTGGTCAATACAGAGACCGCCCCTTCCGTAGAAGGACACTCTGTACCCGTATTCCCCAGCTACGTGAATCATGTCACCTGCTTTGAATACGTCTGCGGCCCGTCTCACGTATGAGTGGCCCACGACCCACACCTCCTTCTTCACAGCCGGTGACGTGCGACCGTTGGCCTGGTGTTGGGTCGACTGCTCAGTCCGCCCTGCCGCGTAGGCTTGCGCAACTGAAAACAAACAAAAGACAAGAGGCGTGAGTACATGAATACAGCTTCACAACATGTGCAATCGCACGTACCTCTTATAACAATTGGAGGACCAGCGCCCCACACGTTTCACTTGTTCTACATTAAGACCCCTGGCTGTTGCTTCAGTGGCAGCCCCTATACGAAAGGAGTGGGTCCCAAATTCGCCCGGGTCCAAGCCCGCTGCGGCAATGGCCATTGCAAGCACCCGTTGAAACTGAAACCTCGTCAGCGGGGTGGCGTCTGCATGCCTCAACAATGTCCCCCCCCATGATGCCACTCTCTGTGCTAGGTAATCTTCTAAGCACTGTACCGGACACATGGATGACTCGGGGTTCCTGCGAATGATCGTACAGTCCCCCCTCCCATCTTGGTCGGTCTTAGACCGGAGAAAGGAGACAATCATCGCGTCCCCCCTGACCTGAACATGTTCTCTGCACAGGCCCCCCGACACATCCTGTTTGTTCCTTGCAACCAGCTCACTAACTCTCATAGCCCCGTGAAACGCCAGCGTAAATGCAGAACGGAACAAACAGGTCTCAAAAGGGGACGAGCATGTGTTCGGGAGTGTGGCCAGTAACAGGGACAACCTGTCTAGACCTATCGGTCGTCTCACGTCTACTCTGCGACCCTCTAGGCGTTGCCACCCACGCAGCGCTTTCTGTACTGTGAAAGACGCTGTTGGGTCCAGGATGCCATGGGCCCTGGCAACAAAGGAAATGGCGGCACGATGCCTTTGGGCCGTAGCCACCGATTTCCCAGCCCTGTGTAAAGACATAAGAAAGAGTACTACCCACTCTTCCTGACCCCAAAGACCCCCTCTCTCTGCCCCCAAAAAGGCTAAATAGGCCCGGAACGCCCCTTCATATGCCTTCCTTGTCCTGGGTGCTAGACTCTCTCCCACGAGGTGACGAAGTTCGGGGCACCGAGAGACCAGAGAGCTTCGGGGAAGGGTGCCGGCTCCGGGTCCGCTGAAGGGAGGAAACCCGAGAAAGCCTGCATGTGAAAACGAGACAGTGCGTCAGCGGCCTGATTCATCACTCCCGGGACATGTTTTGCTCTGAAAACCACGTTCAGTTGCATACACAGTAGGACAATTTCTTTGAGCAGCCTCAAAATCAATTTACAATGGGCTGACTGACTGTTGATGCATTCTACTACGGTCATATTGTCGGACCAAAAAACGACAGAATGATCTCTGAAACCTTCTGGCCAGGTTCTCAGGGCCACGAGAATGGGAAATAATTCAAGGAAAGCGATATTACTCGTTAGCCCCTTCTCGTGCCACCATAGGGGCCATCTTTGAGCAGACCAGTTCGTGCCGAAGATGGCGCCGAAACCTATGCTTCCTGCTGAATCCGTCCATAGCCCAAGCTCTTCCGAGGACACGGCTGGCTTGTTCCAAACTACTCGGCCATTGAAGTCCGCCAGGAATGCTAACCATATCCGCATGTCCTGGCGGACCTCAGCCGATAACCTCGTGCGATGATGACCCTCCTTCAGGCCAATCATCGCTTGGGCAATGGAGCGGGAAAAAGGGCGAGCCATTGGGATTACTCTTAAGGCAAAATTCAACTTCCCCACTAATTGTTGCAACTGATGCAGTGTAACCTTGGGCGTATTTAAACATACTCGGAGGGCTGACCTGAATTTCAACACTTTGCTGGCTGGTAAACGGAAACACCCCTCCCTTGAGTCCAACTCGATCCCCAAAAACTCGAGGCAAGTCGTGGGACCCATGGTTTTACCCGGTGCCAACGGCACGCCAAAATGACCCATCAACACACAGAATTCATCTAAGGCCTGGGCACACTCGGGGTTTCCGGCGGGGCCAAGGAACAAAAAGTCGTCAAGGTAGTGCATTACATTTCGAAAACCCGTCTTCTTAGTGAACACCCATTGCAGGAAAGTACTGAATTGCTCAAAATAAGCACATGATATAGAGCATCCCATTGGCATACACCTATCCATGTAAAATGATCCCTGAAACCCGAATCCCAAAAGACGCTGATCGTCTGGGTGTACCGGGAGCAACCGGAACGCTGACTCGATATCTGATTTCGCCATCAACGTCCCGGGCCCCAGGCGATTCAAGATGGCTACTGCCTCATCAAACGATGCGTATCGCACCGAACAAACTTCAGGATCAATTGCGTCGTTTACCGAAAGGCCGTGTGGAGCAGACAGATTATGGATCAGACGAAACTCTCCTGGGTCCTTCTTGGGGACCACCCCTAACGGAGAACAAACAAAATCCGGTACCGGGGGTACACTAAACGGGCCGGCAACCCGTCCCCGGTTAACCTCTTTCTGAATTTTTTCCTGCACCACAGATGAATGTTGTAAGACGGAAAGCTGATTCTTGCAAATCCCTACACCCTGAAAGTCCCCCACCGGGATGCGGAAACCATGTGTAAAACCGTTCCGCAGCACCCCGGCAGAAGCACGATCCGGGTAATCGCTGAGCCAGGGGATCATTGCCAAGGTATCAATCGGGGTTGGTAAAGGCGCCCCTCGGACTACATTAGACCTGTTTGGCGCCTCCCTTACCCCCATTCTCACCCGTTCTGGCTCTGCACGATGACTCAGGATGGGATGACCCACACGTACCACATTCGTGTCTAAATTTACAGGACCCCGGAGGCCTGGTACATTTCCCTCTGTTGAAGTTATAACAGATACCCTTTCTCCCGGTATTACCTGCGGGCCTCGACTGGTCGTCGGTGCTCGTACTCGGTCGAAAGGGCGACCCCACATTTTGGCGGGAGTGATCAACAACATTGCTCCCGACCAATGGCATTCTTAACATTCCCGATTCCTTCATTTTATCCCACGTTAAAGAATCGTAACAATCCCAGGTCAAACTCTTGTTATGTTCCTTTTCTTTCCTGAACAGATTATCATAACAAAACCAATGGTTACCTTGATACGCCGTCGAGTAACCCATAATTCGTGATTGATAAACGGGAAACTCAGGAAGCAACTCGGGCCTACGTTCCCCCAAAATCGATGTAAAAATACCCCAGGCATTGCCCCAGTTGCCAATGTTCTCATTTACCTTAAAGGCGGCCATTTTTGCGCGCCAAACACTCGGATGCATTAGGTCCTTCTGACTTTTTACATGCTCCACATCATAATGATCAACAAGCAAGGAAAAAATATTCACGTATTCCCCTGCCCAGATCTTTTCCTTCATGGCTAAAGGCACATGTTGTCCCAATCTCTCTCTACGAGAGGGTGCTGACTCGTCCCGTGCAATCGGCAATGGCCGCTTACCTGAACCGGACGCAGCTTCTGCCGCTTGCGGCTTGTCTGTCCCTGCCAACGGTGCAGCCACTCTAGCTGCCTCCTTCTTCTCACGAAGCCCCTTTATTAGCGCCTGTGCCTCGGCAGCCGTGGCGCCATCACTGCTATCCCCCAACCAAGCTGCGAGCTGTGCTGCCAGCTCGGGGGGCATATCTTCCTTAGGTGTCGGGGTGATGACAACGGGGATTGGATTCCCTTCGATCGGTACTGGGGTCGGCGCCTCGAGCGGGGCAGAGGGAGCCGGGACATCTCCCCCGGCTGGAACCCTTCTCGGCCTCTTAGGTCTCCCTCCAGCCGGTGGTTGGCCCGATCCTTCCTCCCCGTCTCGCTCCGCCAGCCGCTTCTTTATGTCGGACATATCCTTAAAGAGGGCCCGAACCATCTGCTCAGTCGTCATTCTCTTTGCGCCTTTCTTGGGCATCTCTATGACGAAGTATCTAGAAGACAAAGAAAAAGATTAAAACGCTCAAAATTGGCTCTTCGTTCCGTCCCGAGCTCACGTGTAGCGAGGAGGTGCAGCTTCGGAGCACAAGAACAAGAGGACGTCTTCTGGTCTTGCGCCTTCTTTTATCCGTCTTCAGGGCGGGCGAAAACCCGCCCCTGCCCGCCCCGAGGGCGTGGCTGGCTGCGTCGGTGTCTAGGCCAGCCCACTCTAGGGCGGGAAAAAGCGCGCCCCGGCTACGCCGCTTCGGGCATACCAGCCGTGACGCGCCTCCCGCCCAAAAATGGCTTCCCGGGGGGATCGAGGCACTCATCCATACGTTCGGGGGGACCGAGTGGTCGCCCCTTTCCAATCTCTTTTGTCGAAAATCAGCCGTTTTTGCTCGAACATTAAATGCCTCCAAATGGTATTTAATTAACTTCCCGAGCCCCTGGAAGCATGAAAATCACTTTAAACATGCTAATTTTAGCTCTAACACTGATGATCCACCTACAAATGTGAACTGACGTTCAAAAATAAAACATTTGAAAACGGACCATTTTCCACATTTCTGAAGCATGACGTAATGGGGGGGTGTTATCTCTTTTGTCGAAAATCAGCCGTTTTTGCTCGAACATTAAATGCCTCCAAATGGTATTTAATTAACTTCCCGGGGTGAAGAAACCCTTTTTGAGAACTCAGAGTGAGTAAATTGGCCATTTTCATGCACTTTTAACCATTCCATAAATCTTGTGTTTTGGGCCCCTGGAAGCATGAAAATCACTTTAAACATGCTAATTTTAGCTCTAACACTGATGATCCACCTACAAATGTGAACTGACGTTCAAAAATAAAACATTTGAAAACGGACCATTTTCCACATTTCTGAAGCATGACGTAATGGGGGGGTGTTATCTCTTTTGTCGAAAATCAGCCGTTTTTGCTCGAACATTAAATGCCTCCAAATGGTATTTAATTAACTTCCCGAGCCCCTGGAAGCATGAAAATCACTTTAAACATGCTAATTTTAGCTCTAACACTGATGATCCACCTACAAATGTGAACTGACGTTCAAAAATAAAACATTTGAAAACGGACCATTTTCCACATTTCTGAAGCATGACGTAATGGGGGGGTGTTATCTCTTTTGTCGAAAATCAGCCGTTTTTGCTCGAACATTAAATGCCTCCAAATGGTATTTAATTAACTTCCCGAGCCCCTGGAAGCATGAAAATCACTTTAAACATGCTAATTTTAGCTCTAACACTGATGATCCACCTACAAATGTGAACTGACGTTCAAAAATAAAACATTTGAAAACGGACCATTTTCCACATTTCTGAAGCATGACGTAATGGGGGGGGTGTTATCTCTTTTGTCGAAAATCAGCCGTTTTTGCTCGAACATTAAATGCCTCCAAATGGTATTTAATTAACTTCCCGAGCCCCTGGAAGCATGAAAATCACTTTAAACATGCTAATTTTAGCTCTAACACTGATGATCCACCTACAAATGTGAACTGACGTTCAAAAATAAAACATTTGAAAACGGACCATTTTCCACATTTCTGAAGCATGACGTAATGGGGGGGTGTTATCTCTTTTGTCGAAAATCAGCCGTTTTTGCTCGAACATTAAATGCCTCCAAATGGTATTTAATTAACTTCCCGAGCCCCTGGAAGCATGAAAATCACTTTAAACATGCTAATTTTAGCTCTAACACTGATGATCCACCTACAAATGTGAACTGACGTTCAAAAATAAAACATTTGAAAACGGACCATTTTCCACATTTCTGAAGCATGACGTAATGGGGGGGTGTTATCTCTTTTGTCGAAAATCAGCCGTTTTTGCTCGAACATTAAATGCCTCCAAATGGTATTTAGTTAACTTCCCGGGGTGAAGAAACCCTTTTTGAGAACTCAGAGTGAGTAAATTGGCCATTTTCATGCACTTTTAACCATTCCATAAATCTTGTGTTTTGGGCCCCTGGAAGCATGAAAATCACTTTAAACATGCTAATTTTAGCTCTAACACTGATGATCCACCTACAAATGTGAACTGACGTTCAAAAATAAAACATTTGAAAACGGACCATTTTCCACATTTCTGAAGCATGACGTAATGGGGGGGTGTTATCTCTTTTGTCGAAAATCAGCCGTTTTTGCTCGAACATTAAATGCCTCCAAATGGTATTTAATTAACTTCCCGAGCCCCTGGAAGCATGAAAATCACTTTAAACATGCTAATTTTAGCTCTAACACTGATGATCCACCTACAAATGTGAACTGACGTTCAAAAATAAAACATTTGAAAACGGACCATTTTCCACATTTCTGAAGCATGACGTAATGGGGGGGTGTTATCTCTTTTGTCGAAAATCAGCCGTTTTTGCTCGAACATTAAATGCCTCCAAATGGTATTTAATTAACTTCCCGAGCCCCTGGAAGCATGAAAATCACTTTAAACATGCTAATTTTAGCTCTAACACTGATGATCCACCTACAAATGTGAACTGACGTTCAAAAATAAAACATTTGAAAACGGACCATTTTCCACATTTCTGAAGCATGACGTAATGGGGGGGTGTTATCTCTTTTGTCGAAAATCAGCCGTTTTTGCTCGAACATTAAATGCCTCCAAATGGTATTTAATTAACTTCCCGAGCCCCTGGAAGCATGAAAATCACTTTAAACATGCTAATTTTAGCTCTAACACTGATGATCCACCTACAAATGTGAACTGACGTTCAAAAATAAAACATTTGAAAACGGACCATTTTCCACATTTCTGAAGCATGACGTAATGGGGGGGTGTTATCTCTTTTGTCGAAAATCAGCCGTTTTTGCTCGAACATTAAATGCCTCCAAATGGTATTTAATTAACTTCCCGAGCCCCTGGAAGCATGAAAATCACTTTAAACATGCTAATTTTAGCTCTAACACTGATGATCCACCTACAAATGTGAACTGACGTTCAAAAATAAAACATTTGAAAACGGACCATTTTCCACATTTCTGAAGCATGACGTAATGGGGGGGTGTTATCTCTTTTGTCGAAAATCAGCCGTTTTTGCTCGAACATTAAATGCCTCCAAATGGTATTTAATTAACTTCCCGGGGTGAAGAAACCCTTTTTGAGAACTCAGAGTGAGTAAATTGGCCATTTTCATGCACTTTTAACCATTCCATAAATCTTATGTTTTGGGCCCCTGGAAGCATGAAAATCACTTTAAACATGCTAATTTTAGCTCTAACACTGATGATCCACCTACAAATGTGAACTGACGTTCAAAAATAAAACATTTGAAAACGGACCATTTTCCACATTTCTGAAGCATGACGTAATGGGGGGGTGTTATCTCTTTTGTCGAAAATCAGCCGCTTTTGCTCGAACATTAAATGCCTCCAAATGGTATTTAATTAACTTCCCGAGCCCCTGGAAGCATGAAAATCACTTTAAACATGCTAATTTTAGCTCTAACACTGATGATCCACCTACAAATGTGAACTGACGTTCAAAAATAAAACATTTGAAAACGGACCATTTTCCACATTTCTGAAGCATGACGTAATGGGGGGGTGTTATCTCTTTTGTCGAAAATCAGCCGTTTTTGCTCGAACATTAAATGCCTCCAAATGGTATTTAATTAACTTCCCGAGCCCCTGGAAGCATGAAAATCACTTTAAACATGCTAATTTTAGCTCTAACACTGATGATCCACCTACAAATGTGAACTGACGTTCAAAAATAAAACATTTGAAAACGGACCATTTTCCACATTTCTGAAGCATGACGTAATGGGGGGGTGTTATCTCTTTTGTCGAAAATCAGCCGTTTTTGCTCGAACATTAAATGCCTCCAAATGGTATTTAATTAACTTCCCGAGCCCCTGGAAGCATGAAAATCACTTTAAACATGCTAATTTTAGCTCTAACACTGATGATCCACCTACAAATGTGAACTGACGTTCAAAAATAAAACATTTGAAAACGGACCATTTTCCACATTTCTGAAGCATGACGTAATGGGGGGGTGTTATCTCTTTTGTCGAAAATCAGCCGTTTTTGCTCGAACATTAAATGCCTCCAAATGGTATTTAATTAACTTCCCGAGCCCCTGGAAGCATGAAAATCACTTTAAACATGCTAATTTTAGCTCTAACACTGATGATCCACCTACAAATGTGAACTGACGTTCAAAAATAAAACATTTGAAAACGGACCATTTTCCACATTTCTGAAGCATGACGTAATGGGGGGGTGTTATCTCTTTTGTCGAAAATCAGCCGTTTTTGCTCGAACATTAAATGCCTCCAAATGGTATTTAATTAACTTCCCGAGCCCCTGGAAGCATGAAAATCACTTTAAACATGCTAATTTTAGCTCTAACACTGATGATCCACCTACAAATGTGAACTGACGTTCAAAAATAAAACATTTGAAAACGGACCATTTTCCACATTTCTGAAGCATGACGTAATGGGGGGGTGTTATCTCTTTTGTCGAAAATCAGCCGTTTTTGCTCGAACATTAAATGCCTCCAAATGGTATTTAATTAACTTCCCGGGGTGAAGAAACCCTTTTTGAGAACTCAGAGTGAGTAAATTGGCCATTTTCATGCACTTTTAACCATTCCATAAATCTTGTGTTTTGGGCCCCTGGAAGCATGAAAATCACTTTAAACATGCTAATTTTAGCTCTAACACTGATGATCCACCTACAAATGTGAACTGACGTTCAAAAATAAAACATTTGAAAACTGACCATTTTCCACATTTCTGAAGCATGACGTAATGGGGGGGTGTTATCTCTTTTGTCGAAAATCAGCCGTTTTTGCTCGAACATTAAATGCCTCCAAATGGTATTTAATTAACTTCCCGAGCCCCTGGAAGCATGAAAATCACTTTAAACATGCTAATTTTAGCTCTAACACTGATGATCCACCTACAAATGTGAACTGACGTTCAAAAATAAAACATTTGAAAACGGACCATTTTCCACATTTCTGAAGCATGACGTAATGGGGGGGTGTTATCTCTTTTGTCGAAAATCAGCCGTTTTTGCTCGAACATTAAATGCCTCCAAATGGTATTTAATTAACTTCCCGGGGTGAAGAAACCCTTTTTGAGAACTCAGAGTGAGTAAATTGGCCATTTTCATGCACTTTTAACCATTCCATAAATCTTGTGTTTTGGGCCCCTGGAAGCATGAAAATCACTTTAAACATGCTAATTTTAGCTCTAACACTGATGATCCACCTACAAATGTGAACTGACGTTCAAAAATAAAACATTTGAAAACGGACCATTTTCCACATTTCTGAAGCATGACGTAATGGGGGGGTGTTATCTCTTTTGTCGAAAATCAGCCGTTTTTGCTCGAACATTAAATGCCTCCAAATGGTATTTAATTAACTTCCCGAGCCCCTGGAAGCATGAAAATCACTTTAAACATGCTAATTTTAGCTCTAACACTGATGATCCACCTACAAATGTGAACTGACGTTTAAAAATAGAACATTTGAAAACGGACCATTTTCCACATTTCTGAAGCATGACGTAATGGGGGGGTGTTATCTCTTTTGTCGAAAATCAGCCGTTTTTGCTCGAACATTAAATGCCTCCAAATGGTATTTAATTAACTTCCCGAGCCCCTGGAAGCATGAAAATCACTTTAAACATGCTAATTTTAGCTCTAACACTGATGATCCACCTACAAATGTGAACTGACGTTCAAAAATAAAACATTTGAAAACGGACCATTTTCCACATTTCTGAAGCATGACGTAATGGGGGGGTGTTATCTCTTTTGTCGAAAATCAGCCATTTTTGCTCGAACATTAAATGCCTCCAAATGGTATTTAATTAACTTCCCGAGCCCCTGGAAGCATGAAAATCACTTTAAACATGCTAATTTTAGCTCTAACACTGATGATCCACCTACAAATGTGAACTGACGTTCAAAAATAAAACATTTGAAAACGGACCATTTTCCACATTTCTGAAGCATGACGTAATGGGGGGGTGTTATCTCTTTTGTCGAAAATCAGCCGTTTTTGCTCGAACATTAAATGCCTCCAAATGGTATTTAATTAACTTCCCGAGCCCCTGGAAGCATGAAAATCACTTTAAACATGCTAATTTTAGCTCTAACACTGATGATCCACCTACAAATGTGAACTGACGTTCAAAAATAAAACATTTGAAAACGGACCATTTTCCACATTTCTGAAGCATGACGTAATGGGGGGGGTGTTATCTCTTTTGTCGAAAATCAGCCGTTTTTGCTCGAACATTAAATGCCTCCAAATGGTATTTAATTAACTTCCCGGGGTGAAGAAACCCTTTTTGAGAACTCAGAGTGAGTAAATTGGCCATTTTCATGCACTTTTAACCATTCCATAAATCTTGTGTTTTGGGCCCCTGGAAGCATGAAAATCACTTTAAACATGCTAATTTTAGCTCTAACACTGATGATCCACCTACAAATGTGAACTGACGTTCAAAAATAAAACATTTGAAAACGGACCATTTTCCACATTTCTGAAGCATGACGTAATGGGGGGGTGTTATCTCTTTTGTCGAAAATCAGCCGTTTTTGCTCGAACATTAAATGCCTCCAAATGGTATTTAATTAACTTCCCGAGCCCCTGGAAGCATGAAAATCACTTTAAACATGCTAATTTTAGCTCTAACACTGATGATCCACCTACAAATGTGAACTGACGTTCAAAAATAAAACATTTGAAAACGGACCATTTTCCACATTTCTGAAGCATGACGTAATGGGGGGGTGTTATCTCTTTTGTCGAAAATCAGCCGTTTTTTGCTCGAACATTAAATGCCTCCAAATGGTATTTAATTAACTTCCCGAGCCCCTGGAAGCATGAAAATCACTTTAAACATGCTAATTTTAGCTCTAACACTGATGATCCACCTACAAATGTGAACTGACGTTCAAAAATAAAACATTTGAAAACAGACCATTTTCCACATTTCTGAAGCATGACGTAATGGGGGGTGTTATCTCTTTTGTCGAAAATCAGCCGTTTTTGCTCGAACATTAAATGCCTCCAAATGGTATTTAATTAACTTCCCGAGCCCCTGGAAGCATGAAAATCACTTTAAACATGCTAATTTTAGCTCTAACACTGATGATCCACCTACAAATGTGAACTGACGTTCAAAAATAAAACATTTGAAAACGGACCATTTTCCACATTTCTGAAGCATGACGTAATGGGGGGGTGTTATCTCTTTTGTCGAAAATCAGCCGTTTTTGCTCGAACATTAAATGCCTCCAAATGGTATTTAATTAACTTCCCGAGCCCCTGGAAGCATGAAAATCACTTTAAACATGCTAATTTTAGCTCTAACACTGATGATCCACCTACAAATGTGAACTGACGTTCAAAAATAAAACATTTGAAAACGGACCATTTTCCACATTTCTGAAGCATGACGTAATGGGGGGGTGTTATCTCTTTTGTCGAAAATCAGCCGTTTTTGCTCGAACATTAAATGCCTCCAAATGGTATTTAATTAACTTCCCGGGGTGAAGAAACCCTTTTTGAGAACTCAGAGTGAGTAAATTGGCCATTTTCATGCACTTTTAACCATTCCATAAATCTTGTGTTTTGGGCCCCTGGAAGCATGAAAATCACTTTAAACATGCTAATTTTAGCTCTAACACTGATGATCCACCTACAAATGTGAACTGACGTTCAAAAATAAAACATTTGAAAACGGACCATTTTCCACATTTCTGAAGCATGACGTAATGGGGGGGTGTTATCTCTTTTGTCGAAAATCAGCCGTTTTTGCTCGAACATTAAATGCCTCCAAATGGTATTTAATTAACTTCCCGAGCCCCTGGAAGCATGAAAATCACTTTAAACATGCTAATTTTAGCTCTAACACTGATGATCCACCTACAAATGTGAACTGACGTTCAAAAATAAAACATTTGAAAACGGACCATTTTCCACATTTCTGAAGCATGACGTAATGGGGGGGTGTTATCTCTTTTGTCGAAAATCAGCCGTTTTTGCTCGAACATTAAATGCCTCCAAATGGTATTTAATTAACTTCCCGGGGTGAAGAAACCCTTTTTGAGAACTCAGAGTGAGTAAATTGGCCATTTTCATGCACTTTTAACCATTCCATAAATCTTGTGTTTTGGGCCCCTGGAAGCATGAAAATCACTTTAAACATGCTAATTTTAGCTCTAACACTGATGATCCACCTACAAATGTGAACTGACGTTCAAAAATAAAACATTTGAAAACGGACCATTTTCCACATTTCTGAAGCATGACGTAATGGGGGGGTGTTATCTCTTTTGTCGAAAATCAGCCGTTTTTGCTCGAACATTAAATGCCTCCAAATGGTATTTAATTAACTTCCCGAGCCCCTGGAAGCATGAAAATCACTTTAAACATGCTAATTTTATCTCTAACACTGATGATCCACCTACAAATGTGAACTGACGTTCAAAAATAAAACATTTGAAAACGGACCATTTTCCACATTTCTGAAGCATGACGTAATGGGGGGTGTTATCTCTTTTGTCGAAAATCAGCCGTTTTTGCTCGAACATTAAATGCCTCCAAATGGTATTTAATTAACTTCCCGAGCCCCTGGAAGCATGAAAATCACTTTAAACATGCTAATTTTAGCTCTAACACTGATGATCCACCTACAAATGTGAACTGACGTTCAAAAATAAAACATTTGAAAACGGACCATTTTCCACATTTCTGAAGCATGACGTAATGGGGGGGGTGTTATCTCTTTTGTCGAAAATCAGCCGTTTTTGCTCGAACATTAAATGCCTCCAAATGGTATTTAATTAACTTCCCGAGCCCATGGAAGCATGAAAATCACTTTAAACATGCTAATTTTAGCTCTAACACTGATGATCCACCTACAAATGTGAACTGACGTTCAAAAATAAAACATTTGAAAACGGACCATTTTCCACATTTCTGAAGCATGACGTAATGGGGGGGTGTTATCTCTTTTGTCGAAAATCAGCCGTTTTTGCTCGAACATTAAATGCCTCCAAATGGTATTTAATTAACTTCCCGAGCCCCTGGAAGCATGAAAATCACTTTAAACATGCTAATTTTAGCTCTAACACTGATGATCCACCTACAAATGTGAACTGACGTTCAAAAATAAAACATTTGAAAACGGACCATTTTCCACATTTCTGAAGCATGACGTAATGGGGGGGTGTTATCTCTTTTGTCGAAAATCAGCCGTTTTTGCTCGAACATTAAATGCCTCCAAATGGTATTTAGTTAACTTCCCGGGGTGAAGAAACCCTTTTTGAGAACTCAGAGTGAGTAAATTGGCCATTTTCATGCACTTTTAACCATTCCATAAATCTTGTGTTTTGGGCCCCTGGAAGCATGAAAATCACTTTAAACATGCTAATTTTAGCTCTAACACTGATGATCCACCTACAAATGTGAACTGACGTTCAAAAATAAAACATTTGAAAACGGACCATTTTCCACATTTCTGAAGCATGACGTAATGGGGGGGTGTTATCTCTTTTGTCGAAAATCTGCCGTTTTTGCTCGAACATTAAATGCCTCCAAATGGTATTTAATTAACTTCCCGAGCCCCTGGAAGCATGAAAATCACTTTAAACATGCTAATTTTAGCTCTAACACTGATGATCCACCTACAAATGTGAACTGACGTTCAAAAATAAAACATTTGAAAACGGACCATTTTCCACATTTCTGAAGCATGACGTAATGGGGGGGTGTTATCTCTTTTGTCGAAAATCAGCCGTTTTTGCTCGAACATTAAATGCCTCCAAATGGTATTTAATTAACTTCCCGAGCCCCTGGGAGCATGAAAATCACTTTAAACATGCTAATTTTAGCTCTAACACTGATGATCCACCTACAAATGTGAACTGACGTTCAAAAATAAAACATTTGAAAACGGACCATTTTCCACATTTCTGAAGCATGACGTAATGGGGGGGTGTTATCTCTTTTGTCGAAAATCAGCCGTTTTTGCTCGAACATTAAATGCCTCCAAATGGTATTTAATTAACTTCCCGAGCCCCTGGAAGCATGAAAATCACTTTAAACATGCTAATTTTAGCTCTAACACTGATGATCCACCTACAAATGTGAACTGACGTTCAAAAATAAAACATTTGAAAACGGACCATTTTCCACATTTCTGAAGCATGACGTAATGGGGGGGTGTTATCTCTTTTGTCGAAAATCAGCCGTTTTTGCTCGAACATTAAATGCCTCCAAATGGTATTTAATTAACTTCCCGAGCCCCTGGAAGCATGAAAATCACTTTAAACATGCTAATTTTAGCTCTAACACTGATGATCC
Source organism: Lissotriton vulgaris (assembly GCF_964263255.1). Taxonomy (NCBI): domain Eukaryota; kingdom Metazoa; phylum Chordata; class Amphibia; order Caudata; family Salamandridae; genus Lissotriton; species Lissotriton vulgaris. Next base: position 82,902 of record NW_028249692.1, on the reverse strand, counting down.
ACCTACAAATGTGAACTGACGTTCAAAAATAAAACATTTGAAAACGGACCATTTTCCACATTTCTGAAGCATGACGTAATGGGGGGGTGTTATCTCTTTTGTCGAAAATCAGCCGTTTTTGCTCGAACATTAAATGCCTCCAAATGGTATTTAATTAACTTCCCGAGCCCCTGGAAGCATGAAAATCACTTTAAACATGCTAATTTTAGCTCTAACACTGATGATCCACCTACAAATGTGAACTGACGTTCAAAAATAAAACATTTGAAAACGGACCATTTTCCACATTTCTGAAGCATGACGTAATGGGGGGGTGTTATCTCTTTTGTCGAAAATCAGCCGTTTTTGCTCGAACATTAAATGCCTCCAAATGGTATTTAATTAACTTCCCGGGGTGAAGAAACCCTTTTTGAGAACTCAGAGTGAGTAAATTGGCCATTTTCATGCACTTTTAACCATTCCATAAATCTTGTGTTTTGGGCCCCTGGAAGCATGAAAATCACTTTAAACATGCTAATTTTAGCTCTAACACTGATGATCCACCTACAAATGTGAACTGACGTTCAAAAATAAAACATTTGAAAACGGACCATTTTCCACATTTCTGAAGCATGACGTAATGGGGGGGTGTTATCTCTTTTGTCGAAAATCAGCCGTTTTTGCTCGAACATTAAATGCCTCCAAATGGTATTTAATTAACTTCCCGAGCCCCTGGAAGCATGAAAATCACTTTAAACATGCTAATTTTAGCTCTAACACTGATGATCCACCTACAAATGTGAACTGACGTTCAAAAATAAAACATTTGAAAACGGACCATTTTCCACATTTCTGAAGCATGACGTAATGGGGGGGTGTTATCTCTTTTGTCGAAAATCAGCCGTTTTTGCTCGAACATTAAATGCCTCCAAATGGTATTTAATTAACTTCCCGGGGTGAAGAAACCCTTTTTGAGAACTCAGAGTGAGTAAATTGGCCATTTTCATGCACTTTTAACCATTCCATAAATCTTGTGTTTTGGGCCCCTGGAAGCATGAAAATCACTTTAAACATGCTAATTTTAGCTCTAACACTGATGATCCACCTACAAATGTGAACTGACGTTCAAAAATAAAACATTTGAAAACGGACCATTTTCCACATTTCTGAAGCATGACGTAATGGGGGGGTGTTATCTCTTTTGTCGAAAATCAGCCGTTTTTGCTCGAACATTAAATGCCTCCAAATGGTATTTAATTAACTTCCCGAGCCCCTGGAAGCATGAAAATCACTTTAAACATGCTAATTTTAGCTCTAACACTGATGATCCACCTACAAATGTGAACTGACGTTTAAAAATAGAACATTTGAAAACGGACCATTTTCCACATTTCTGAAGCATGACGTAATGGGGGGGTGTTATCTCTTTTGTCGAAAATCAGCCGTTTTTGCTCGAACATTAAATGCCTCCAAATGGTATTTAATTAACTTCCCGAGCCCCTGGAAGCATGAAAATCACTTTAAACATGCTAATTTTAGCTCTAACACTGATGATCCACCTACAAATGTGAACTGACGTTCAAAAATAAAACATTTGAAAACGGACCATTTTCCACATTTCTGAAGCATGACGTAATGGGGGGGTGTTATCTCTTTTGTCGAAAATCAGCCATTTTTGCTCGAACATTAAATGCCTCCAAATGGTATTTAATTAACTTCCCGAGCCCCTGGAAGCATGAAAATCACTTTAAACATGCTAATTTTAGCTCTAACACTGATGATCCACCTACAAATGTGAACTGACGTTCAAAAATAAAACATTTGAAAACGGACCATTTTCCACATTTCTGAAGCATGACGTAATGGGGGGGTGTTATCTCTTTTGTCGAAAATCAGCCGTTTTTGCTCGAACATTAAATGCCTCCAAATGGTATTTAATTAACTTCCCGAGCCCCTGGAAGCATGAAAATCACTTTAAACATGCTAATTTTAGCTCTAACACTGATGATCCACCTACAAATGTGAACTGACGTTCAAAAATAAAACATTTGAAAACGGACCATTTTCCACATTTCTGAAGCATGACGTAATGGGGGGGTGTTATCTCTTTTGTCGAAAATCAGCCGTTTTTGCTCGAACATTAAATGCCTCCAAATGGTATTTAATTAACTTCCCGGGGTGAAGAAACCCTTTTTGAGAACTCAGAGTGAGTAAATTGGCCATTTTCATGCACTTTTAACCATTCCATAAATCTTGTGTTTTGGGCCCCTGGAAGCATGAAAATCACTTTAAACATGCTAATTTTAGCTCTAACACTGATGATCCACCTACAAATGTGAACTGACGTTCAAAAATAAAACATTTGAAAACGGACCATTTTCCACATTTCTGAAGCATGACGTAATGGGGGGGTGTTATCTCTTTTGTCGAAAATCAGCCGTTTTTGCTCGAACATTAAATGCCTCCAAATGGTATTTAATTAACTTCCCGAGCCCCTGGAAGCATGAAAATCACTTTAAACATGCTAATTTTAGCTCTAACACTGATGATCCACCTACAAATGTGAACTGACGTTCAAAAATAAAACATTTGAAAACGGACCATTTTCCACATTTCTGAAGCATGACGTAATGGGGGGGTGTTATCTCTTTTGTCGAAAATCAGCCGTTTTTGCTCGAACATTAAATGCCTCCAAATGGTATTTAATTAACTTCCCGAGCCCCTGGAAGCATGAAAATCACTTTAAACATGCTAATTTTAGCTCTAACACTGATGATCCACCTACAAATGTGAACTGACGTTCAAAAATAAAACATTTGAAAACGGACCATTTTCCACATTTCTGAAGCATGACGTAATGGGGGGGTGTTATCTCTTTTGTCGAAAATCAGCCGTTTTTGCTCGAACATTAAATGCCTCCAAATGGTATTTAATTAACTTCCCGAGCCCCTGGAAGCATGAAAATCACTTTAAACATGCTAATTTTAGCTCTAACACTGATGATCCACCTACAAATGTGAACTGACGTTCAAAAATAAAACATTTGAAAACGGACCATTTTCCACATTTCTGAAGCATGACGTAATGGGGGGGTGTTATCTCTTTTGTCGAAAATCAGCCGTTTTTGCTCGAACATTAAATGCCTCCAAATGGTATTTAATTAACTTCCCGAGCCCCTGGAAGCATGAAAATCACTTTAAACATGCTAATTTTAGCTCTAACACTGATGATCCACCTACAAATGTGAACTGACGTTCAAAAATAAAACATTTGAAAACGGACCATTTTCCACATTTCTGAAGCATGACGTAATGGGGGGGTGTTATCTCTTTTGTCGAAAATCAGCCGTTTTTGCTCGAACATTAAATGCCTCCAAATGGTATTTAATTAACTTCCCGGGGTGAAGAAACCCTTTTTGAGAACTCAGAGTGAGTAAATTGGCCATTTTCATGCACTTTTAACCATTCCATAAATCTTGTGTTTTGGGCCCCTGGAAGCATGAAAATCACTTTAAACATGCTAATTTTAGCTCTAACACTGATGATCCACCTACAAATGTGAACTGACGTTCAAAAATAAAACATTTGAAAACGGACCATTTTCCACATTTCTGAAGCATGACGTAATGGGGGGGTGTTATCTCTTTTGTCGAAAATCAGCCGTTTTTGCTCGAACATTAAATGCCTCCAAATGGTATTTAATTAACTTCCCGAGCCCCTGGAAGCATGAAAATCACTTTAAACATGCTAATTTTAGCTCTAACACTGATGATCCACCTACAAATGTGAACTGACGTTCAAAAATAAAACATTTGAAAACGGACCATTTTCCACATTTCTGAAGCATGACGTAATGGGGGGGTGTTATCTCTTTTGTCGAAAATCAGCCGTTTTTGCTCGAACATTAAATGCCTCCAAATGGTATTTAATTAACTTCCCGGGGTGAAGAAACCCTTTTTGAGAACTCAGAGTGAGTAAATTGGCCATTTTCATGCACTTTTAACCATTCCATAAATCTTGTGTTTTGGGCCCCTGGAAGCATGAAAATCACTTTAAACATGCTAATTTTAGCTCTAACACTGATGATCCACCTACAAATGTGAACTGACGTTCAAAAATAAAACATTTGAAAACGGACCATTTTCCACATTTCTGAAGCATGACGTAATGGGGGGGTGTTATCTCTTTTGTCGAAAATCAGCCGTTTTTGCTCGAACATTAAATGCCTCCAAATGGTATTTAATTAACTTCCCGAGCCCCTGGAAGCATGAAAATCACTTTAAACATGCTAATTTTAGCTCTAACACTGATGATCCACCTACAAATGTGAACTGACGTTCAAAAATAAAACATTTGAAAACGGACCATTTTCCACATTTCTGAAGCATGACGTAATGGGGGGGTGTTATCTCTTTTGTCGAAAATCAGCCGTTTTTGCTCGAACATTAAATGCCTCCAAATGGTATTTAATTAACTTCCCGAGCCCCTGGAAGCATGAAAATCACTTTAAACATGCTAATTTTAGCTCTAACACTGATGATCCACCTACAAATGTGAACTGACGTTCAAAAATAAAACATTTGAAAACGGACCATTTTCCACATTTCTGAAGCATGACGTAATGGGGGGGTGTTATCTCTTTTGTCGAAAATCAGCCGTTTTTGCTCGAACATTAAATGCCTCCAAATGGTATTTAATTAACTTCCCGAGCCCCTGGAAGCATGAAAATCACTTTAAACATGCTAATTTTAGCTCTAACACTGATGATCCACCTACAAATGTGAACTGACGTTCAAAAATAAAACATTTGAAAACGGACCATTTTCCACATTTCTGAAGCATGACGTAATGGGGGGGTGTTATCTCTTTTGTCGAAAATCAGCCGTTTTTGCTCGAACATTAAATGCCTCCAAATGGTATTTAATTAACTTCCCGAGCCCCTGGAAGCATGAAAATCACTTTAAACATGCTAATTTTAGCTCTAACACTGATGATCCACCTACAAATGTGAACTGACGTTCAAAAATAAAACATTTGAAAACGGACCATTTTCCACATTTCTGAAGCATGACGTAATGGGGGGGTGTTATCTCTTTTGTCGAAAATCAGCCGTTTTTGCTCGAACATTAAATGCCTCCAAATGGTATTTAATTAACTTCCCGGGGTGAAGAAACCCTTTTTGAGAACTCAGAGTGAGTAAATTGGCCATTTTCATGCACTTTTAACCATTCCATAAATCTTGTGTTTTGGGCCCCTGGAAGCATGAAAATCACTTTAAACATGCTAATTTTAGCTCTAACACTGATGATCCACCTACAAATGTGAACTGACGTTCAAAAATAAAACATTTGAAAACGGACCATTTTCCACATTTCTGAAGCATGACGTAATGGGGGGGTGTTATCTCTTTTGTCGAAAATCAGCCGTTTTTGCTCGAACATTAAATGCCTCCAAATGGTATTTAATTAACTTCCCGAGCCCCTGGAAGCATGAAAATCACTTTAAACATGCTAATTTTAGCTCTAACACTGATGATCCACCTACAAATGTGAACTGACGTTCAAAAATAAAACATTTGAAAACGGACCATTTTCCACATTTCTGAAGCATGACGTAATGGGGGGGTGTTATCTCTTTTGTCGAAAATCAGCCGTTTTTGCTCGAACATTAAATGCCTCCAAATGGTATTTAATTAACTTCCCGGGGTGAAGAAACCCTTTTTGAGAACTCAGAGTGAGTAAATTGGCCATTTTCATGCACTTTTAACCATTCCATAAATCTTGTGTTTTGGGCCCCTGGAAGCATGAAAATCACTTTAAACATGCTAATTTTAGCTCTAACACTGATGATCCACCTACAAATGTGAACTGACGTTCAAAAATAAAACATTTGAAAACGGACCATTTTCCACATTTCTGAAGCATGACGTAATGGGGGGGTGTTATCTCTTTTGTCGAAAATCAGCCGTTTTTGCTCGAACATTAAATGCCTCCAAATGGTATTTAATTAACTTCCCGAGCCCCTGGAAGCATGAAAATCACTTTAAACATGCTAATTTTAGCTCTAACACTGATGATCCACCTACAAATGTGAACTGACGTTTAAAAATAGAACATTTGAAAACGGACCATTTTCCACATTTCTGAAGCATGACGTAATGGGGGGGTGTTATCTCTTTTGTCGAAAATCAGCCGTTTTTGCTCGAACATTAAATGCCTCCAAATGGTATTTAATTAACTTCCCGAGCCCCTGGAAGCATGAAAATCACTTTAAACATGCTAATTTTAGCTCTAACACTGATGATCCACCTACAAATGTGAACTGACGTTCAAAAATAAAACATTTGAAAACGGACCATTTTCCACATTTCTGAAGCATGACGTAATGGGGGGGTGTTATCTCTTTTGTCGAAAATCAGCCATTTTTGCTCGAACATTAAATGCCTCCAAATGGTATTTAATTAACTTCCCGAGCCCCTGGAAGCATGAAAATCACTTTAAACATGCTAATTTTAGCTCTAACACTGATGATCCACCTACAAATGTGAACTGACGTTCAAAAATAAAACATTTGAAAACGGACCATTTTCCACATTTCTGAAGCATGACGTAATGGGGGGGTGTTATCTCTTTTGTCGAAAATCAGCCGTTTTTGCTCGAACATTAAATGCCTCCAAATGGTATTTAATTAACTTCCCGAGCCCCTGGAAGCATGAAAATCACTTTAAACATACCTAATTTTAGCTCTAACACTGATGATCCACCTACAAATGTGAACTGACGTTCAAAAATAAAACATTTGAAAACGGACCATTTTCCACATTTCTGAAGCATGACGTAATGGGGGGGTGTTATCTCTTTTGTCGAAAATCAGCCGTTTTTGCTCGAACATTAAATGCCTCCAAATGGTATTTAATTAACTTCCCGGGGTGAAGAAACCCTTTTTGAGAACTCAGAGTGAGTAAATTGGCCATTTTCATGCACTTTTAACCATTCCATAAATCTTGTGTTTTGGGCCCCTGGAAGCATGAAAATCACTTTAAACATGCTAATTTTAGCTCTAACACTGATGATCCACCTACAAATGTGAACTGACGTTCAAAAATAAAACATTTGAAAACGGACCATTTTCCACATTTCTGAAGCATGACGTAATGGGGGGGTGTTATCTCTTTTGTCGAAAATCAGCCGTTTTTGCTCGAACATTAAATGCCTCCAAATGGTATTTAATTAACTTCCCGAGCCCCTGGAAGCATGAAAATCACTTTAAACATGCTAATTTTAGCTCTAACACTGATGATCCACCTACAAATGTGAACTGACGTTCAAAAATAAAACATTTGAAAACGGACCATTTTCCACATTTCTGAAGCATGACGTAATGGGGGGGTGTTATCTCTTTTGTCGAAAATCAGCCGTTTTTCTTCGAACATTAAATGCCTCCAAATGGTATTTAATTAACTTCCCGAGCCCCTGGAAGCATGAAAATCACTTTAAACATGCTAATTTTAGCTCTAACACTGATGATCCACCTACAAATGTGAACTGACGTTCAAAAATAAAACATTTGAAAACGGACCATTTTCCACATTTCTGAAGCATGACGTAATGGGGGGGTGTTATCTCTTTTGTCGAAAATCAGCCGTTTTTGCTCGAACATTAAATGCCTCCAAATGGTATTTAATTAACTTCCCGAGCCCCTGGAAGCATGAAAATCACTTTAAACATGCTAATTTTAGCTCTAACACTGATGATCCACCTACAAATGTGAACTGACGTTCAAAAATAAAACATTTGAAAACGGACCATTTTCCACATTTCTGAAGCATGACGTAATGGGGGGGTGTTATCTCTTTTGTCGAAAATCAGCCGTTTTTGCTCGAACATTAAATGCCTCCAAATGGTATTTAATTAACTTCCCGAGCCCCTGGAAGCATGAAAATCACTTTAAACATGCTAATTTTAGCTCTAACACTGATGATCCACCTACAAATGTGAACTGACGTTCAAAAATAAAACATTTGAAAACGGACCATTTTCCACATTTCTGAAGCATGACGTAATGGGGGGGTGTTATCTCTTTTGTCGAAAATCAGCCGTTTTTGCTCGAACATTAAATGCCTCCAAATGGTATTTAATTAACTTCCCGGGGTGAAGAAACCCTTTTTGAGAACTCAGAGTGAGTAAATTGGCCATTTTCATGCACTTTTAACCATTCCATAAATCTTGTGTTTTGGGCCCCTGGAAGCATGAAAATCACTTTAAACATGCTAATTTTAGCTCTAACACTGATGATCCACCTACAAATGTGAACTGACGTTCAAAAATAAAACATTTGAAAACGGACCATTTTCCACATTTCTGAAGCATGACGTAATGGGGGGGTGTTATCTCTTTTGTCGAAAATCAGCCGTTTTTGCTCGAACATTAAATGCCTCCAAATGGTATTTAATTAACTTCCCGAGCCCCTGGAAGCATGAAAATCACTTTAAACGTGCTAATTTTAGCTCTAACACTGATGATCCACCTACAAATGTGAACTGACGTTCAAAAATAAAACATTTGAAAACGGACCATTTTCCACATTTCTGAAGCATGACGTAATGGGGGGGTGTTATCTCTTTTGTCGAAAATCAGCCGTTTTTGCTCGAACATTAAATGCCTCCAAATGGTATTTAATTAACTTCCCGGGGTGAAGAAACCCTTTTTGAGAACTCAGAGTGAGTAAATTGGCCATTTTCATGCACTTTTAACCATTCCATAAATCTTGTGTTTTGGGCCCCTGGAAGCATGAAAATCACTTTAAACATGCTAATTTTAGCTCTAACACTGATGATCCACCTACAAATGTGAACTGACGTTCAAAAATAAAACATTTGAAAACGGACCATTTTCCACATTTCTGAAGCATGACGTAATGGGGGGGTGTTATCTCTTTTGTCGAAAATCAGCCGTTTTTGCTCGAACATTAAATGCCTCCAAATGGTATTTAATTAACTTCCCGAGCCCCTGGAAGCATGAAAATCACTTTAAACATGCTAATTTTATCTCTAACACTGATGATCCACCTACAAATGTGAACTGACGTTCAAAAATAAAACATTTGAAAACGGACCATTTTCCACATTTCTGAAGCATGACGTAATGGGGGGGTGTTATCTCTTTTGTCGAAAATCAGCCGTTTTTGCTCGAACATTAAATGCCTCCAAATGGTATTTAATTAACTTCCCGAGCCCCTGGAAGCATGAAAATCACTTTAAACATGCTAATTTTAGCTCTAACACTGATGATCCACCTACAAATGTGAACTGACGTTCAAAAATAAAACATTTGAAAACGGACCATTTTCCACATTTCTGAAGCATGACGTAATGGGGGGGGTGTTATCTCTTTTGTCGAAAATCAGCCGTTTTTGCTCGAACATTAAATGCCTCCAAATGGTATTTAATTAACTTCCCGAGCCCCTGGAAGCATGAAAATCACTTTAAACATGCTAATTTTAGCTCTAACACTGATGATCCACCTACAAATGTGAACTGACGTTCAAAAATAAAACATTTGAAAACGGACCATTTTCCACATTTCTGAAGCATGACGTAATGGGGGGGTGTTATCTCTTTTGTCGAAAATCAGCCGTTTTTGCTCGAACATTAAATGCCTCCAAATGGTATTTAATTAACTTCCCGAGCCCCTGGAAGCATGAAAATCACTTTAAACATGCTAATTTTAGCTCTAACACTGATGATCCACCTACAAATGTGAACTGACGTTCAAAAATAAAACATTTGAAAACGGACCATTTTCCACATTTCTGAAGCATGACGTAATGGGGGGGTGTTATCTCTTTTGTCGAAAATCAGCCGTTTTTGCTCGAACATTAAATGCCTCCAAATGGTATTTAGTTAACTTCCCGGGGTGAAGAAACCCTTTTTGAGAACTCAGAGTGAGTAAATTGGCCATTTTCATGCACTTTTAACCATTCCATAAATCTTGTGTTTTGGGCCCCTGGAAGCATGAAAATCACTTTAAACATGCTAATTTTAGCTCTAACACTGATGATCCACCTACAAATGTGAACTGACGTTCAAAAATAAAACATTTGAAAACGGACCATTTTCCACATTTCTGAAGCATGACGTAATGGGGGGGTGTTATCTCTTTTGTCGAAAATCAGCCGTTTTTGCTCGAACATTAAATGCCTCCAAATGGTATTTAATTAACTTCCCGAGCCCCTGGAAGCATGAAAATCACTTTAAACATGCTAATTTTAGCTCTAACACTGATGATCCACCTACAAATGTGAACTGACGTTCAAAAATAAAACATTTGAAAACGGACCATTTTCCACATTTCTGAAGCATGACGTAATGGGGGGGTGTTATCTCTTTTGTCGAAAATCAGCCGTTTTTGCTCGAACATTAAATGCCTCCAAATGGTATTTAATTAACTTCCCGAGCCCCTGGAAGCATGAAAATCACTTTAAACATGCTAATTTTAGCTCTAACACTGATGATCCACCTACAAATGTGAACTGACGTTCAAAAATAAAACATTTGAAAACGGACCATTTTCCACATTTCTGAAGCATGACGTAATGGGGGGGTGTTATCTCTTTTGTCGAAAATCAGCCGTTTTTGCTCGAACATTAAATGCCTCCAAATGGTATTTAATTAACTTCCCGAGCCCCTGGAAGCATGAAAATCACTTTAAACATGCTAATTTTAGCTCTAACACTGATGATCCACCTACAAATGTGAACTGACGTTCAAAAATAAAACATTTGAAAACGGACCATTTTCCACATTTCTGAAGCATGACGTAATGGGGGGGTGTTATCTCTTTTGTCGAAAATCAGCCGTTTTTGCTCGAACATTAAATGCCTCCAAATGGTATTTAATTAACTTCCCGAGCCCCTGGAAGCATGAAAATCACTTTAAACATGCTAATTTTAGCTCTAACACTGATGATCCACCTACAAATGTGAACTGACGTTCAAAAATAAAACATTTGAAAACGGACCATTTTCCACATTTCTGAAGCATGACGTAATGGGGGGGTGTTATCTCTTTTGTCGAAAATCAGCCGTTTTTGCTCGAACATTAAATGCCTCCAAATGGTATTTAATTAACTTCCCGAGCCCCTGGAAGCATGAAAATCACTTTAATCATGCTAATTTTAGCTCTAACACTGATGATCCACCTACAAATGTGAACTGACGTTCAAAAATAAAACATTTGAAAACGGACCATTTTCCACATTTCTGAAGCATGACGTAATGGGGGGGTGTTATCTCTTTTGTCGAAAATCAGCCGTTTTTGCTCGAACATTAAATGCCTCCAAATGGTATTTAATTAACTTCCCGGGGTGAAGAAACCCTTTTTGAGAACTCAGAGTGAGTAAATTGGCCATTTTCATGCACTTTTAACCATTCCATAAATCTTGTGTTTTGGGCCCCTGGAAGCATGAAAATCACTTTAAACATGCTAATTTTAGCTCTAACACTGATGATCCACCTACAAATGTGAACTGACGTTCAAAAATAAAACATTTGAAAACGGACCATTTTCCACATTTCTGAAGCATGACGTAATGGGGGGGTGTTATCTCTTTTGTCGAAAATCAGCCGTTTTTGCTCGAACATTAAATGCCTCCAAATGGTATTTAATTAACTTCCCGAGCCCCTGGAAGCATGAAAATCACTTTAAACATGCTAATTTTAGCTCTAACACTGAGGATCCACCTACAAATGTGAACTGACGTTCAAAAATAAAACATTTGAAAACGGACCATTTTCCACATTTCTGAAGCATGACGTAATGGGGGGGTGTTATCTCTTTTGTCGAAAATCAGCCGTTTTTGCTCGAACATTAAATGCCTCCAAATGGTATTTAATTAACTTCCCGAGCCCCTGGAAGCATGAAAATCACTTTAAACATGCTAATTTTAGCTCTAACACTGATGATCCACCTACAAATGTGAACTGACGTTCAAAAATAAAACATTTGAAAACGGACCATTTTCCACATTTCTGAAGCATGACGTAATGGGGGGGTGTTATCTCTTTTGTCGAAAATCAGCCGTTTTTGCTCGAACATTAAATGCCTCCAAATGGTATTTAATTAACTTCCCGAGCCCCTGGAAGCATGAAAATCACTTTAAACATGCTAATTTTAGCTCTAACACTGATGATCCACCTACAAATGTGAACTGACGTTCAAAAATAAAACATTTGAAAACGGACCATTTTCCACATTTCTGAAGCATGACGTAATGGGGGGGTGTTATCTCTTTTGTCGAAAATCAGCCGTTTTTGCTCGAACATTAAATGCCTCCAAATGGTATTTAATTAACTTCCCGAGCCCCTGGAAGCATGAAAATCACTTTAAACATGCTAATTTTAGCTCTAACACTGATGATCCACCTACAAATGTGAACTGACGTTCAAAAATAAAACATTTGAAAACGGACCATTTTCCACATTTCTGAAGCATGACGTAATGGGGGGGTGTTATCTCTTTTGTCGAAAATCAGCCGTTTTTGCTCGAACATTAAATGCCTCCAAATGGTATTTAATTAACTTCCCGAGCCCCTGGAAGCATGAAAATCACTTTAAACATGCTAATTTTAGCTCTAACACTGATGATCCACCTACAAATGTGAACTGACGTTCAAAAATAAAACATTTGAAAACGGACCATTTTCCACATTTCTGAAGCATGACGTAATGGGGGGGTGTTATCTCTTTTGTCGAAAATCAGCCGTTTTTGCTCGAACATTAAATGCCTCCAAATGGTATTTAATTAACTTCCCGAGCCCCTGGAAGCATGAAAATCACTTTAAACATGCTAATTTTAGCTCTAACACTGATGATCCACCTACAAATGTGAACTGACGTTTAAAAATAGAACATTTGAAAACGGACCATTTTCCACATTTCTGAAGCATGACGTAATGGGGGGGTGTTATCTCTTTTGTCGAAAATCAGCCGTTTTTGCTCGAACATTAAATGCCTCCAAATGGTATTTAATTAACTTCCCGAGCCCCTGGAAGCATGAAAATCACTTTAAACATGCTAATTTTAGCTCTAACACTGATGATCCACCTACAAATGTGAACTGACGTTCAAAAATAAAACATTTGAAAACGGACCATTTTCCACATTTCTGAAGCATGACGTAATGGGGGGGTGTTATCTCTTTTGTCGAAAATCAGCCATTTTTGCTCGAACATTAAATGCCTCCAAATGGTATTTAATTAACTTCCCGAGCCCCTGGAAGCATGAAAATCACTTTAAACATGCTAATTTTAGCTCTAACACTGATGATCCACCTACAAATGTGAACTGACGTTCAAAAATAAAACATTTGAAAACGGACCATTTTCCACATTTCTGAAGCATGACGTAATGGGGGGGTGTTATCTCTTTTGTCGAAAATCAGCCGTTTTTGCTCGAACATTAAATGCCTCCAAATGGTATTTAATTAACTTCCCGAGCCCCTGGAAGCATGAAAATCACTTTAAACATGCTAATTTTAGCTCTAACACTGATGATCCACCTACAAATGTGAACTGACGTTCAAAAATAAAACATTTGAAAACGGACCATTTTCCACATTTCTGAAGCATGACGTAATGGGGGGGGTGTTATCTCTTTTGTCGAAAATCAGCCGTTTTTGCTCGAACATTAAATGCCTCCAAATGGTATTTAATTAACTTCCCGGGGTGAAGAAACCCTTTTTGAGAACTCAGAGTGAGTAAATTGGCCATTTTCATGCACTTTTAACCATTCCATAAATCTTGTGTTTTGGGCCCCTGGAAGCATGAAAATCACTTTAAACATGCTAATTTTAGCTCTAACACTGATGATCCACCTACAAATGTGAACTGACGTTCAAAAATAAAACATTTGAAAACGGACCATTTTCCACATTTCTGAAGCATGACGTAATGGGGGGGTGTTATCTCTTTTGTCGAAAATCAGCCGTTTTTGCTCGAACATTAAATGCCTCCAAATGGTATTTAATTAACTTCCCGAGCCCCTGGAAGCATGAAAATCACTTTAAACATGCTAATTTTAGCTCTAACACTGATGATCCACCTACAAATGTGAACTGACGTTCAAAAATAAAACATTTGAAAACGGACCATTTTCCACATTTCTGAAGCATGACGTAATGGGGGGGTGTTATCTCTTTTGTCGAAAATCAGCCGTTTTTGCTCGAACATTAAATGCCTCCAAATGGTATTTAATTAACTTCCCGAGCCCCTGGAAGCATGAAAATCACTTTAAACATGCTAATTTTAGCTCTAACACTGATGATCCACCTACAAATGTGAACTGACGTTCAAAAATAAAACATTTGAAAACGGACCATTTTCCACATTTCTGAAGCATGACGTAATGGGGGGTGTTATCTCTTTTGTCGAAAATCAGCCGTTTTTGCTCGAACATTAAATGCCTCCAAATGGTATTTAATTAACTTCCCGAGCCCCTGGAAGCATGAAAATCACTTTAAACATGCTAATTTTAGCTCTAACACTGATGATCCACCTACAAATGTGAACTGACGTTCAAAAATAAAACATTTGAAAACGGACCATTTTCCACATTTCTGAAGCATGACGTAATGGGGGGGTGTTATCTCTTTTGTCGAAAATCAGCCGTTTTTGCTCGAACATTAAATGCCTCCAAATGGTATTTAATTAACTTCCCGAGCCCCTGGAAGCATGAAAATCACTTTAAACATGCTAATTTTAGCTCTAACACTGATGATCCACCTACAAATGTGAACTGACGTTCAAAAATAAAACATTTGAAAACGGACCATTTTCCACATTTCTGAAGCATGACGTAATGGGGGGGTGTTATCTCTTTTGTCGAAAATCAGCCGTTTTTGCTCGAACATTAAATGCCTCCAAATGGTATTTAATTAACTTCCCGGGGTGAAGAAACCCTTTTTGAGAACTCAGAGTGAGTAAATTGGCCATTTTCATGCACTTTTAACCATTCCATAAATCTTGTGTTTTGGGCCCCTGGAAGCATGAAAATCACTTTAAACATGCTAATTTTAGCTCTAACACTGATGATCCACCTACAAATGTGAACTGACGTTCAAAAATAAAACATTTGAAAACGGACCATTTTCCACATTTCTGAAGCATGACGTAATGGGGGGGTGTTATCTCTTTTGTCGAAAATCAGCCGTTTTTGCTCGAACATTAAATGCCTCCAAATGGTATTTAATTAACTTCCCGAGCCCCTGGAAGCATGAAAATCACTTTAAACATGCTAATTTTAGCTCTAACACTGATGATCCACCTACAAATGTGAACTGACGTTCAAAAATAAAACATTTGAAAACGGACCATTTTCCACATTTCTGAAGCATGACGTAATGGGGGGGTGTTATCTCTTTTGTCGAAAATCAGCCGTTTTTGCTCGAACATTAAATGCCTCCAAATGGTATTTAATTAACTTCCCGAGCCCCTGGAAGCATGAAAATCACTTTAAACATGCTAATTTTAGCTCTAACACTGATGATCCACCTACAAATGTGAACTGACGTTCAAAAATAAAACATTTGAAAACGGACCATTTTCCACATTTCTGAAGCATGACGTAATGGGGGGGTGTTATCTCTTTTGTCGAAAATCAGCCGTTTTTGCTCGAACATTAAATGCCTCCAAATGGTATTTAATTAACTTCCCGAGCCCCTGGAAGCATGAAAATCACTTTAAACATGCTAATTTTAGCTCTAACACTGATGATCCACCTACAAATGTGAACTGACGTTCAAAAATAAAACATTTGAAAACGGACCATTTTCCACATTTCTGAAGCATGACGTAATGGGGGGGTGTTATCTCTTTTGTCGAAAATCAGCCGTTTTTGCTCGAACATTAAATGCCTCCAAATGGTATTTAATTAACTTCCCGGGGTGAAGAAACCCTTTTTGAGAACTCCGAGTGAGTAAATTGGCCATTTTCATGCACTTTTAACCATTCCATAAATCTTGTGTTTTGGGCCCCTGGAAGCATGAAAATCACTTTAAACATGCTAATTTTAGCTCTAACACTGATGATCCACCTACAAATGTGAACTGACGTTCAAAAATAAAACATTTGAAAACGGACCATTTTCCACATTTCTGAAGCATGACGTAATGGGGGGGTGTTATCTCTTTTGTCGAAAATCAGCCGTTTTTGCTCGAACATTAAATGCCTCCAAATGGTATTTAATTAACTTCCCGAGCCCCTGGAAGCATGAAAATCACTTTAAACATGCTAATTTTATCTCTAACACTGATGATCTACCTACAAATGTGAACTGACGTTCAAAAATAAAACATTTGAAAACGGACCATTTTCCACATTTCTGAAGCATGACGTAATGGGGGGGTGTTATCTCTTTTGTCGAAAATCAGCCGTTTTTGCTCGAACATTAAATGCCTCCAAATGGTATTTAATTAACTTCCCGAGCCCCTGGAAGCATGAAAATCACTTTAAACATGCTAATTTTAGCTCTAACACTGATGATCCACCTACAAATGTGAACTGACGTTCAAAAATAAAACATTTGAAAACGGACCATTTTCCACATTTCTGAAGCATGACGTAATGGGGGGGGTGTTATCTCTTTTGTCGAAAATCAGCCGTTTTTGCTCGAACATTAAATGCCTCCAAATGGTATTTAATTAACTTCCCGAGCCCCTGGAAGCATGAAAATCACTTTAAACATGCTAATTTTAGCTCTAACACTGATGATCCACCTACAAATGTGAACTGACGTTCAAAAATAAAACATTTGAAAACGGACCATTTTCCACATTTCTGAAGCATGACGTAATGGGGGGGTGTTATCTCTTTTGTCGAAAATCAGCCGTTTTTGCTCGAACATTAAATGCCTCCAAATGGTATTTAATTAACTTCCCGAGCCCCTGGAAGCATGAAAATCACTTTAAACATGCTAATTTTAGCTCTAACACTGATGATCCACCTACAAATGTGAACTGACGTTCAAAAATAAAACATTTGAAAACGGACCATTTTCCACATTTCTGAAGCATGACGTAATGGGGGGGTGTTATCTCTTTTGTCGAAAATCAGCCGTTTTTGCTCGAACATTAAATGCCTCCAAATGGTATTTAATTAACTTCCCGGGGTGAAGAAACCCTTTTTGAGAACTCCGAGTGAGTAAATTGGCCATTTTCATGCACTTTTAACCATTCCATAAATCTTGTGTTTTGGGCCCCTGGAAGCATGAAAATCACTTTAAACATGCTAATTTTAGCTCTAACACTGATGATCCACCTACAAATGTGAACTGACGTTCAAAAATAAAACATTTGAAAACGGACCATTTTCCACATTTCTGAAGCATGACGTAATGGGGGGGTGTTATCTCTTTTGTCGAAAATCAGCCGTTTTTGCTCGAACATTAAATGCCTCCAAATGGTATTTAATTAACTTCCCGAGCCCCTGGAAGCATGAAAATCACTTTAAACATGCTAATTTTATCTCTAACACTGATGATCTACCTACAAATGTGAACTGACGTTCAAAAATAAAACATTTGAAAACGGACCATTTTCCACATTTCTGAAGCATGACGTAATGGGGGGGTGTTATCTCTTTTGTCGAAAATCAGCCGTTTTTGCTCGAACATTAAATGCCTCCAAATGGTATTTAATTAACTTCCCGAGCCCCTGGAAGCATGAAAATCACTTTAAACATGCTAATTTTAGCTCTAACACTGATGATCCACCTACAAATGTGAACTGACGTTCAAAAATAAAACATTTGAAAACGGACCATTTTCCACATTTCTGAAGCATGACGTAATGGGGGGGGTGTTATCTCTTTTGTCGAAAATCAGCCGTTTTTGCTCGAACATTAAATGCCTCCAAATGGTATTTAATTAACTTCCCGAGCCCCTGGAAGCATGAAAATCACTTTAAACATGCTAATTTTAGCTCTAACACTGATGATCCACCTACAAATGTGAACTGACGTTCAAAAATAAAACATTTGAAAACGGACCATTTTCCACATTTCTGAAGCATGACGTAATGGGGGGGTGTTATCTCTTTTGTCGAAAATCAGCCGTTTTTGCTCGAACATTAAATGCCTCCAAATGGTATTTAATTAACTTCCCGAGCCCCTGGAAGCATGAAAATCACTTTAAACATGCTAATTTTAGCTCTAACACTGATGATCCACCTACAAATGTGAACTGACGTTCAAAAATAAAACATTTGAAAACGGACCATTTTCCACATTTCTGAAGCATGACGTAATGGGGGGGTGTTATCTCTTTTGTCGAAAATCAGCCGTTTTTGCTCGAACATTAAATGCCTCCAAATGGTATTTAGTTAACTTCCCGGGGTGAAGAAACCCTTTTTGAGAACTCAGAGTGAGTAAATTGGCCATTTTCATGCACTTTTAACCATTCCATAAATCTTGTGTTTTGGGCCCCTGGAAGCATGAAAATCACTTTAAACATGCTAATTTTAGCTCTAACACTGATGATCCACCTACAAATGTGAACTGACGTTCAAAAATAAAACATTTGAAAACGGACCATTTTCCACATTTCTGAAGCATGACGTAATGGGGGGGTGTTATCTCTTTTGTCGAAAATCAGCCGTTTTTGCTCGAACATTAAATGCCTCCAAATGGTATTTAATTAACTTCCCGAGCCCCTGGAAGCATGAAAATCACTTTAAACATGCTAATTTTAGCTCTAACACTGATGATCCACCTACAAATGTGAACTGACGTTCAAAAATAAAACATTTGAAAACGGACCATTTTCCACATTTCTGAAGCATGACGTAATGGGGGGGTGTTATCTCTTTTGTCGAAAATCAGCCGTTTTTGCTCGAACATTAAATGCCTCCAAATGGTATTTAATTAACTTCCCGAGCCCCTGGAAGCATGAAAATCACTTTAAACATGCTAATTTTAGCTCTAACACTGATGATCCACCTACAAATGTGAACTGACGTTCAAAAATAAAACATTTGAAAACGGACCATTTTCCACATTTCTGAAGCATGACGTAATGGGGGGGTGTTATCTCTTTTGTCGAAAATCAGCCGTTTTTGCTCGAACATTAAATGCCTCCAAATGGTATTTAATTAACTTCCCGAGCCCCTGGAAGCATGAAAATCACTTTAAACATGCTAATTTTAGCTCTAACACTGATGATCCACCTACAAATGTGAACTGACGTTCAAAAATAAAACATTTGAAAACGGACCATTTTCCACATTTCTGAAGCATGACGTAATGGGGGGGTGTTATCTCTTTTGTCGAAAATCAGCCGTTTTTGCTCGAACATTAAATGCCTCCAAATGGTATTTAATTAACTTCCCGAGCCCCTGGAAGCATGAAAATCACTTTAAACATGCTAATTTTAGCTCTAACACTGATGATCCACCTACAAATGTGAACTGACGTTCAAAAATAAAACATTTGAAAACGGACCATTTTCCACATTTCTGAAGCATGACGTAATGGGGGGGTGTTATCTCTTTTGTCGAAAATCAGCCGTTTTTGCTCGAACATTAAATGCCTCCAAATGGTATTTAATTAACTTCCCGGGGTGAAGAAACCCTTTTTGAGAACTCAGAGTGAGTAAATTGGCCATTTTCATGCACTTTTAACCATTCCATAAATCTTGTGTTTTGGGCCCCTGGAAGCATGAAAATCACTTTAAACATGCTAATTTTAGCTCTAACACTGATGATCCACCTACAAATGTGAACTGACGTTCAAAAATAAAACATTTGAAAACGGACCATTTTCCACATTTCTGAAGCATGACGTAATGGGGGGGTGTTATCTCTTTTGTCGAAAATCAGCCGTTTTTGCTCGAACATTAAATGCCTCCAAATGGTATTTAATTAACTTCCCGAGCCCCTGGAAGCATGAAAATCACTTTAAACATGCTAATTTTAGCTCTAACACTGATGATCCACCTACAAATGTGAACTGACGTTCAAAAATAAAACATTTGAAAACGGACCATTTTCCACATTTCTGAAGCATGACGTAATGGGGGGGTGTTATCTCTTTTGTCGAAAATCAGCCGTTTTTGCTCGAACATTAAATGCCTCCAAATGGTATTTAATTAACTTCCCGGGGTGAAGAAACCCTTTTTGAGAACTCAGAGTGAGTAAATTGGCCATTTTCATGCACTTTTAACCATTCCATAAATCTTGTGTTTTGGGCCCCTGGAAGCATGAAAATCACTTTAAACATGCTAATTTTAGCTCTAACACTGATGATCCACCTACAAATGTGAACTGACGTTCAAAAATAAAACATTTGAAAACGGACCATTTTCCACATTTCTGAAGCATGACGTAATGGGGGGGTGTTATCTCTTTTGTCGAAAATCAGCCGTTTTTGCTCGAACATTAAATGCCTCCAAATGGTATTTAATTAACTTCCCGAGCCCCTGGAAGCATGAAAATCACTTTAAACATGCTAATTTTAGCTCTAACACTGATGATCCACCTACAAATGTGAACTGACGTTCAAAAATAAAACATTTGAAAACGGACCATTTTCCACATTTCTGAAGCATGACGTAATGGGGGGGGTGTTATCTCTTTTGTCGAAAATCAGCCGTTTTTGCTCGAACATTAAATGCCTCCAAATGGTATTTAATTAACTTCCCGGGGTGAAGAAACCCTTTTTGAGAACTCAGAGTGAGTAAATTGGCCATTTTCATGCACTTTTAACCATTCCATAAATCTTGTGTTTTGGGCCCCTGGAAGCATGAAAATCACTTTAAACATGCTAATTTTAGCTCTAACACTGATGATCCACCTACAAATGTGAACTGACGTTCAAAAATAAAACATTTAAAAACGGACCATTTTCCACATTTCTGAAGCATGACGTAATGGGGGGGTGTTATCTCTTTTGTCGAAAATCAGCCGTTTTTGCTCGAACATTAAATGCCTCCAAATGGTATTTAATTAACTTCCCGGGGTGAAGAAACCCTTTTTGAGAACTCAGAGTGAGTAAATTGGCCATTTTCATGCACTTTTAACCATTCCATAAATCTTGTGTTTTGGGCCCCTGGAAGCATGAAAATCACTTTAAACATGCTAATTTTAGCTCTAACACTGATGATCCACCTACAAATGTGAACTGACGTTCAAAAATAAAACATTTGAAAACGGACCATTTTCCACATTTCTGAAGCATGACGTAATGGGGGGGTGTTATCTCTTTTGTCGAAAATCAGCCGTTTTTGCTCGAACATTAAATGCCTCCAAATGGTATTTAATTAACTTCCCGAGGCCCTGGAAGCATGAAAATCACTTTAAACATGCTAATTTTAGCTCTAACACTGATGATCCACCTACAAATGTGAACTGACGTTCAAAAATAAAATATTTCAAAACGGACCATTTTCCACATTTCTGAAGCATGACGTAATGGGGGGGTGTTATCTCTTTTGTCGAAAATCAGCCGTTTTTGCTCGAACATTAAATGCCTCCAAATGGTATTTAATTAACTTCCCGAGCCCCTGGAAGCATGAAAATCACTTTAAACATGCTAATTTTAGCTCTAACACTGATGATCCACCTACAAATGTGAACTGACGTTCAAAAATAAAACATTTGAAAACGGACCATTTTCCACATTTCTGAAGCATGACGTAATGGGGGGGTGTTATCTCTTTTGTCGAAAATCAGCCGTTTTTGCTCGAACATTAAATGCCTCCAAATGGTATTTAATTAACTTCCCGAGCCCCTGGAAGCATGAAAATCACTTTAAACATGCTAATTTTAGCTCTAACACTGATGATCCACCTACAAATGTGAACTGACGTTCAAAAATAAAACATTTGAAAACGGACCATTTTCCACATTTCTGAAGCATGACGTAATGGGGGGGTGTTATCTCTTTTGTCGAAAATCAGCCGTTTTTGCTCGAACATTAAATGCCTCCAAATGGTATTTAATTAACTTCCCGAGCCCCTGGAAGCATGAAAATCACTTTAAACATGCTAATTTTAGCTCTAACACTGATGATCCACCTACAAATGTGAACTGACGTTCAAAAATAAAACATTTGAAAACGGACCATTTTCCACATTTCTGAAGCATGACGTAATGGGGGGGTGTTATCTCTGTTGTCGAAAATCAGCCGTTTTTGCTCGAACATTAAATGCCTCCAAATGGTATTTAATTAACTTCCCGAGCCCCTGGAAGCATGAAAATCACTTTAAACATGCTAATTTTAGCTCTAACACTGATGATCCACCTACAAATGTGAACTGACGTTCAAAAATAAAACATTTGAAAACGGACCATTTTCCACATTTCTGAAGCATGACGTAATGGGGGGGTGTTATCTCTTTTGTCGAAAATCAGCCGTTTTTGCTCGAACATTAAATGCCTCCAAATGGTATTTAATTAACTTCCCGAGCCCCTGGAAGCATGAAAATCACTTTAAACATGCTAATTTTAGCTCTAACACTGATGATCCACCTACAAATGTGAACTGACGTTCAAAAATAAAACATTTGAAAACGGACCATTTTCCACATTTCTGAAGCATGACGTAATGGGGGGGTGTTATCTCTTTTGTCGAAAATCAGCCGTTTTTGCTCGAACATTAAATGCCTCCAAATGGTATTTAATTAACTTCCCGAGCCCCTGGAAGCATGAAAATCACTTTAAACATGCTAATTTTAGCTCTAACACTGATGATCCACCTACAAATGTGAACTGACGTTCAAAAATAAAACATTTGAAAACGGACCATTTTCCACATTTCTGAAGCATGACGTAATGGGGGGGTGTTATCTCTTTTGTCGAAAATCAGCCGTTTTTGCTCGAACATTAAATGCCTCCAAATGGTATTTAATTAACTTCCCGGGGTGAAGAAACCCTTTTTGAGAACTCAGAGTGAGTAAATTGGCCATTTTCATGCACTTTTAACCATTCCATAAATCTTGTGTTTTGGGCCCCTGGAAGCATGAAAATCACTTTAAACATGCTAATTTTAGCTCTAACACTGATGATCCACCTACAAATGTGAACTGACGTTCAAAAATAAAACATTTGAAAACGGACCATTTTCCACATTTCTGAAGCATGACGTAATGGGGGGGTGTTATCTCTTTTGTCGAAAATCAGCCGTTTTTGCTCGAACATTAAATGCCTCCAAATGGTATTTAATTAACTTCCCGAGCCCCTGGAAGCATGAAAATCACTTTAAACATGCTAATTTTAGCTCTAACACTGATGATCCACCTACAAATGTGAACTGACGTTCAAAAATAAAACATTTGAAAACGGACCATTTTCCACATTTCTGAAGCATGACGTAATGGGGGGGTGTTATCTCTTTTGTCGAAAATCAGCCGTTTTTGCTCGAACATTAAATGCCTCCAAATGGTATTTAATTAACTTCCCGGGGTGAAGAAACCCTTTTTGAGAACTCAGAGTGAGTAAATTGGCCATTTTCATGCACTTTTAACCATTCCATAAATCTTGTGTTTTGGGCCCCTGGAAGCATGAAAATCACTTTAAACATGCTAATTTTAGCTCTAACACTGATGATCCACCTACAAATGTGAACTGACGTTCAAAAATAAAACATTTGAAAACGGACCATTTTCCACATTTCTGAAGCATGACGTAATGGGGGGGTGTTATCTCTTTTGTCGAAAATCAGCCGTTTTTGCTCGAACATTAAATGCCTCCAAATGGTATTTAATTAACTTCCCGAGCCCCTGGAAGCATGAAAATCACTTTAAACATGCTAATTTTAGCTCTAACACTGATGATCCACCTACAAATGTGAACTGACGTTCAAAAATAAAACATTTGAAAACGGACCATTTTCCACATTTCTGAAGCATGACGTAATGGGGGGGTGTTATCTCTTTTGTCGAAAATCAGCCGTTTTTGCTCGAACATTAAATGCCTCCAAATGGTATTTAATTAACTTCCCGAGCCCCTGGAAGCATGAAAATCACTTTAAACATGCTAATTTTAGCTCTAACACTGATGATCCACCTACAAATGTGAACTGACGTTCAAAAATAAAACATTTGAAAACGGACCATTTTCCACATTTCTGAAGCATGACGTAATGGGGGGGTGTTATCTCTTTTGTCGAAAATCAGCCGTTTTTGCTCGAACATTAAATGCCTCCAAATGGTATTTAATTAACTTCCCGGGGTGAAGAAACCCTTTTTGAGAACTCAGAGTGAGTAAATTGGCCATTTTCATGCACTTTTAACCATTCCATAAATCTTGTGTTTTGGGCCCCTGGAAGCATGAAAATCACTTTAAACATGCTAATTTTAGCTCTAACACTGATGATCCACCTACAAATGTGAACTGACGTTCAAAAATAAAACATTTGAAAACGGACCATTTTCCACATTTCTGAAGCATGACGTAATGGGGGGGTGTTATCTCTTTTGTCGAAAATCAGCCGTTTTTGCTCGAACATTAAATGCCTCCAAATGGTATTTAATTAACTTCCCGAGCCCCTGGAAGCATGAAAATCACTTTAAACATGCTAATTTTAGCTCTAACACTGATGATCCACCTACAAATGTGAACTGACGTTCAAAAATAAAACATTTGAAAACGGACCATTTTCCACATTTCTGAAGCATGACGTAATGGGGGGGTGTTATCTCTTTTGTCGAAAATCAGCCGTTTTTGCTCGAACATTAAATGCCTCCAAATGGTATTTAATTAACTTCCCGAGCCCCTGGAAGCATGAAAATCACTTTAAACATGCTAATTTTAGCTCTAACACTGATGATCCACCTACAAATGTGAACTGACGTTCAAAAATAAAACATTTGAAAACGGACCATTTTCCACATTTCTGAAGCATGACGTAATGGGGGGGTGTTATCTCTTTTGTCGAAAATCAGCCGTTTTTGCTCGAACATTAAATGCCTCCAAATGGTATTTAATTAACTTCCCGAGCCCCTGGAAGCATGAAAATCACTTTAAACATGCTAATTTTAGCTCTAACACTGATGATCCACCTACAAATGTGAACTGACGTTCAAAA
Organism: Lissotriton vulgaris; assembly: GCF_964263255.1. Lineage (NCBI taxonomy): Eukaryota > Metazoa > Chordata > Amphibia > Caudata > Salamandridae > Lissotriton > Lissotriton vulgaris. Next base: position 57,854 of record NW_028249692.1, on the reverse strand, counting down.
ATAAAACATTTGAAAACGGACCATTTTCCACATTTCTGAAGCATGACGTAATGGGGGGGTGTTATCTCTTTTGTCGAAAATCAGCCATTTTTGCTCGAACATTAAATGCCTCCAAATGGTATTTAATTAACTTCCCGAGCCCCTGGAAGCATGAAAATCACTTTAAACATGCTAATTTTAGCTCTAACACTGATGATCCACCTACAAATGTGAACTGACGTTCAAAAATAAAACATTTGAAAACGGACCATTTTCCACATTTCTGAAGCATGACGTAATGGGGGGGTGTTATCTCTTTTGTCGAAAATCAGCCGTTTTTGCTCGAACATTAAATGCCTCCAAATGGTATTTAATTAACTTCCCGGGGTGAAGAAACCCTTTTTGAGAACTCAGAGTGAGTAAATTGGCCATTTTCATGCACTTTTAACCATTCCATAAATCTTGTGTTTTGGGCCCCTGGAAGCATGAAAATCACTTTAAACATGCTAATTTTAGCTCTAACACTGATGATCCACCTACAAATGTGAACTGACGTTCAAAAATAAAACATTTGAAAACGGACCATTTTCCACATTTCTGAAGCATGACGTAATGGGGGGGTGTTATCTCTTTTGTCGAAAATCAGCCGTTTTTGCTCGAACATTAAATGCCTCCAAATGGTATTTAATTAACTTCCCGAGCCCCTGGAAGCATGAAAATCACTTTAAACATGCTAATTTTAGCTCTAACACTGATGATCCACCTACAAATGTGAACTGACGTTCAAAAATAAAACATTTGAAAACGGACCATTTTCCACATTTCTGAAGCATGACGTAATGGGGGGGTGTTATCTCTTTTGTCGAAAATCAGCCGTTTTTGCTCGAACATTAAATGCCTCCAAATGGTATTTAATTAACTTCCCGGGGTGAAGAAACCCTTTTTGAGAACTCAGAGTGAGTAAATTGGCCATTTTCATGCACTTTTAACCATTCCATAAATCTTGTGTTTTGGGCCCCTGGAAGCATGAAAATCACTTTAAACATGCTAATTTTAGCTCTAACACTGATGATCCACCTACAAATGTGAACTGACGTTCAAAAATAAAACATTTGAAAACGGACCATTTTCCACATTTCTGAAGCATGACGTAATGGGGGGGTGTTATCTCTTTTGTCGAAAATCAGCCGTTTTTGCTCGAACATTAAATGCCTCCAAATGGTATTTAATTAACTTCCCGAGCCCCTGGAAGCATGAAAATCACTTTAAACATGCTAATTTTATCTCTAACACTGATGATCCACCTACAAATGTGAACTGACGTTCAAAAATAAAACATTTGAAAACGGACCATTTTCCACATTTCTGAAGCATGACGTAATGGGGGGGTGTTATCTCTTTTGTCGAAAATCAGCCGTTTTTGCTCGAACATTAAATGCCTCCAAATGGTATTTAATTAACTTCCCGAGCCCCTGGAAGCATGAAAATCACTTTAAACATGCTAATTTTAGCTCTAACACTGATGATCCACCTACAAATGTGAACTGACGTTCAAAAATAAAACATTTGAAAACGGACCATTTTCCACATTTCTGAAGCATGACGTAATGGGGGGGGTGTTATCTCTTTTGTCGAAAATCAGCCGTTTTTGCTCGAACATTAAATGCCTCCAAATGGTATTTAATTAACTTCCCGAGCCCCTGGAAGCATGAAAATCACTTTAAACATGCTAATTTTAGCTCTAACACTGATGATCCACCTACAAATGTGAACTGACGTTCAAAAATAAAACATTTGAAAACGGACCATTTTCCACATTTCTGAAGCATGACGTAATGGGGGGGTGTTATCTCTTTTGTCGAAAATCAGCCGTTTTTGCTCGAACATTAAATGCCTCCAAATGGTATTTAATTAACTTCCCGAGCCCCTGGAAGCATGAAAATCACTTTAAACATGCTAATTTTAGCTCTAACACTGATGATCCACCTACAAATGTGAACTGACGTTCAAAAATAAAACATTTGAAAACGGACCATTTTCCACATTTCTGAAGCATGACGTAATGGGGGGGTGTTATCTCTTTTGTCGAAAATCAGCCATTTTTGCTCGAACATTAAATGCCTCCAAATGGTATTTAGTTAACTTCCCGGGGTGAAGAAACCCTTTTTGAGAACTCAGAGTGAGTAAATTGGCCATTTTCATGCACTTTTAACCATTCCATAAATCTTGTGTTTTGGGCCCCTGGAAGCATGAAAATCACTTTAAACATGCTAATTTTAGCTCTAACACTGATGATCCACCTACAAATGTGAACTGACGTTCAAAAATAAAACATTTGAAAACGGACCATTTTCCACATTTCTGAAGCATGACGTAATGGGGGGGTGTTATCTCTTTTGTCGAAAATCAGCCGTTTTTGCTCGAACATTAAATGCCTCCAAATGGTATTTAATTAACTTCCCGAGCCCCTGGAAGCATGAAAATCACTTTAAACATGCTAATTTTAGCTCTAACACTGATGATCCACCTACAAATGTGAACTGACGTTCAAAAATAAAACATTTGAAAACGGACCATTTTCCACATTTCTGAAGCATGACGTAATGGGGGGGTGTTATCTCTTTTGTCGAAAATCAGCCGTTTTTGCTCGAACATTAAATGCCTCCAAATGGTATTTAATTAACTTCCCGAGCCCCTGGAAGCATGAAAATCACTTTAAACATGCTAATTTTAGCTCTAACACTGATGATCCACCTACAAATGTGAACTGACGTTCAAAAATAAAACATTTGAAAACGGACCATTTTCCACATTTCTGAAGCATGACGTAATGGGGGGGTGTTATCTCTTTTGTCGAAAATCAGCCGTTTTTGCTCGAACATTAAATGCCTCCAAATGGTATTTAATTAACTTCCCGAGCCCCTGGAAGCATGAAAATCACTTTAAACATGCTAATTTTAGCTCTAACACTGATGATCCACCTACAAATGTGAACTGACGTTCAAAAATAAAACATTTGAAAACGGACCATTTTCCACATTTCTGAAGCATGACGTAATGGGGGGGTGTTATCTCTTTTGTCGAAAATCAGCCGTTTTTGCTCGAACATTAAATGCCTCCAAATGGTATTTAATTAACTTCCCGAGCCCCTGGAAGCATGAAAATCACTTTAAACATGCTAATTTTAGCTCTAACACTGATGATCCACCTACAAATGTGAACTGACGTTCAAAAATAAAACATTTGAAAACGGACCATTTTCCACATTTCTGAAGCATGACGTAATGGGGGGGTGTTATCTCTTTTGTCGAAAATCAGCCGTTTTTGCTCGAACATTAAATGCCTCCAAATGGTATTTAATTAACTTCCCGGGGTGAAGAAACCCTTTTTGAGAACTCAGAGTGAGTAAATTGGCCATTTTCATGCACTTTTAACCATTCCATAAATCTTGTGTTTTGGGCCCCTGGAAGCATGAAAATCACTTTAAACATGCTAATTTTAGCTCTAACACTGATGATCCACCTACAAATGTGAACTGACGTTCAAAAATAAAACATTTGAAAACGGACCATTTTCCACATTTCTGAAGCATGACATAATGGGGGGGTGTTATCTCTTTTGTCGAAAATCAGCCGTTTTTGCTCGAACATTAAATGCCTCCAAATGGTATTTAATTAACTTCCCGGGGTGAAGAAACCCTTTTTGAGAACTCAGAGTGAGTAAATTGGCCATTTTCATGCACTTTTAACCATTCCATAAATCTTGTGTTTTGGGCCCCTGGAAGCATGAAAATCACTTTAAACATGCTAATTTTAGCTCTAACACTGATGATCCACCTACAAATGTGAACTGACGTTCAAAAATAAAACATTTGAAAACGGACCATTTTCCACATTTCTGAAGCATGACGTAATGGGGGGGTGTTATCTCTTTTGTCGAAAATCAGCCGTTTTTGCTCGAACATTAAATGCCTCCAAATGGTATTTAATTAACTTCCCGGGGTGAAGAAACCCTTTTTGAGAACTCAGAGTGAGTAAATTGGCCATTTTCATGCACTTTTAACCATTCCATAAATCTTGTGTTTTGGGCCCCTGGAAGCATGAAAATCACTTTAAACATGCTAATTTTAGCTCTAACACTGATGATCCACCTACAAATGTGAACTGACGTTCAAAAATAAAACATTTGAAAACGGACCATTTTCCACATTTCTGAAGCATGACGTAATGGGGGGGTGTTATCTCTTTTGTCGAAAATCAGCCGTTTTTGCTCGAACATTAAATGCCTCCAAATGGTATTTAATTAACTTCCCGAGCCGCTGGAAGCATGAAAATCACTTTAAACATGCTAATTTTAGCTCTAACACTGATAATCCACCTACAAATGTGAACTGACGTTCAAAAATAAAACATTTGAAAACGGACCATTTTCCACATTTCTGAAGAATGACGTAATGGGGGGGTGTTATCTCTTTTGTCGAAAATCAGCCGTTTTTGCTCGAACAATAAATGCCTCCAAATGGTATTTAATTAACTTCCCGGGGTGAAGAAACCCTTTTTGAGAACTCAGAGTGAGTAAATTGGCCATTTTCATGCACTTTTAACCATTCCATAAATCTTGTGTTTTGGGCCCCTGGAAGCATGAAAATCACTTTAAACATGCTAATTTTAGCTCTAACACTGATGATCCACCTACAAATGTGAACTGACGTTCAAAAATAAAACATTTGAAAACGGACCATTTTCCACATTTCTGAAGCATGACGTAATGGGGGGGTGTTATCTCTTTTGTCGAAAATCAGCCGTTTTTGCTCGAACATTAAATGCCTCCAAATGGTATTTAATTAACTTCCCGAGCCCCTGGAAGCATGAAAATCACTTTAAACATGCTAATTTTAGCTCTAACACTGATGATCCACCTACAAATGTGAACTGACGTTCAAAAATAAAACATTTGAAAACGGACCATTTTCCACATTTCTGAAGCATGACGTAATGGGGAGGTGTTATCTCTTTTGTCGAAAATCAGCCGTTTTTGCTCGAACATTAAATGCCTCCAAATGGTATTTAATTAACTTCCCGGGGTGAAGAAACCCTTTTTGAGAACTCAGAGTGAGTAAATTGGCCATTTTCATGCACTTTTAACCATTCCATAAATCTTGTGTTTTGGGCCCCTGGAAGCATGAAAATCACTTTAAACATGCTAATTTTAGCTCTAACACTGATGATCCACCTACAAATGTGAACTGACGTTCAAAAATAAAACATTTGAAAACGGACCATTTTCCACATTTCTGAAGCATGACGTAATGGGGGGGTGTTATCTCTTTTGTCGAAAATCAGCCGTTTTTGCTCGAACATTAAATGCCTCCAAATGGTATTTAATTAACTTCCCGAGCCCCTGGAAGCATGAAAATCACTTTAAACATGCTAATTTTAGCTCTAACACTGATGATCCACCTACAAATGTGAACTGACGTTCAAAAATAAAACATTTGAAAACGGACCATTTTCCACATTTCTGAAGCATGACGTAATGGGGGGGTGTTATCTCTTTTGTCGAAAATCAGCCGTTTTTGCTCGAACATTAAATGCCTCCAAATGGTATTTAATTAACTTCCCGGGGTGAAGAAACCCTTTTTGAGAACTCAGAGTGAGTAAATTGGCCATTTTCATGCACTTTTAACCATTCCATAAATCTTGTGTTTTGGGCCCCTGGAAGCATGAAAATCACTTTAAACATGCTAATTTTAGCTCTAACACTGATGATCCACCTACAAATGTGAACTGACGTTCAAAAATAAAACATTTGAAAACGGACCATTTTCCACATTTCTGAAGCATGACGTAATGGGGGGGTGTTATCTCTTTTGTCGAAAATCAGCCGTTTTTGCTCGAACATTAAATGCCTCCAAATGGTATTTAATTAACTTCCCGAGCCCCTGGAAGCATGAAAATCACTTTAAACATGCTAATTTTAGCTCTAACACTGATGATCCACCTACAAATGTGAACTGACGTTCAAAAATAAAACATTTGAAAACGGACCATTTTCCACATTTCTGAAGCATGACGTAATGGGGGGGTGTTATCTCTTTTGTCGAAAATCAGCCGTTTTTGCTCGAACATTAAATGCCTCCAAATGGTATTTAATTAACTTCCCGAGCCCCTGGAAGCATGAAAATCACTTTAAACATGCTAATTTTAGCTCTAACACTGATGATCCACCTACAAATGTGAACTGACGTTCAAAAATAAAACATTTGAAAACGGACCATTTTCCACATTTCTGAAGCATGACGTAATGGGGGGGTGTTATCTCTTTTGTCGAAAATCAGCCGTTTTTGCTCGAACATTAAATGCCTCCAAATGGTATTTAATTAACTTCCCGAGCCCCTGGAAGCATGAAAATCACTTTAAACATGCTAATTTTAGCTCTAACACTGATGATCCACCTACAAATGTGAACTGACGTTCAAAAATAAAACATTTGAAAACGGACCATTTTCCACATTTCTGAAGCATGACGTAATGGGGGGGTGTTATCTCTTTTGTCGAAAATCAGCCGTTTTTGCTCGAACATTAAATGCCTCCAAATGGTATTTAATTAACTTCCCGAGCCTCTGGAAGCATGAAAATCACTTTAAACATGCTAATTTTAGCTCTAACACTGATGATCCACCTACAAATGTGAACTGACGTTCAAAAATAAAACATTTGAAAACGGACCATTTTCCACATTTCTGAAGCATGACGTAATGGGGGGGTGTTATCTCTTTTGTCGAAAATCAGCCGTTTTTGCTCGAACATTAAATGCCTCCAAATGGTATTTAATTAACTTCCCGGGGTGAAGAAACCCTTTTTGAGAACTCAGAGTGAGTAAATTGGCCATTTTCATGCACTTTTAACCATTCCATAAATCTTGTGTTTTGGGCCCCTGGAAGCATGAAAATCACTTTAAACATGCTAATTTTAGCTCTAACACTGATGATCCACCTACAAATGTGAACTGACGTTCAAAAATAAAACATTTGAAAACGGACCATTTTCCACATTTCTGAAGCATGACGTAATGGGGGGGTGTTATCTCTTTTGTCGAAAATCAGCCGTTTTTGCTCGAACATTAAATGCCTCCAAATGGTATTTAATTAACTTCCCGAGCCCCTGGAAGCATGAAAATCACTTTAAACATGCTAATTTTAGCTCTAACACTGATGATCCACCTACAAATGTGAACTGACGTTCAAAAATAAAACATTTGAAAACGGACCATTTTCCACATTTCTGAAGCATGACGTAATGGGGGGTGTTATCTCTTTTGTCGAAAATCAGCCGTTTTTGCTCGAACATTAAATGCCTCCAAATGGTATTTAATTAACTTCCCGGGGTGAAGAAACCCTTTTTGAGAACTCAGAGTGAGTAAATTGGCCATTTTCATGCACTTTTAACCATTCCATAAATCTTGTGTTTTGGGCCCCTGGAAGCATGAAAATCACTTTAAACATGCTAATTTTAGCTCTAACACTGATGATCCACCTACAAATGTGAACTGACGTTCAAAAATAAAACATTTGAAAACGGACCATTTTCCACATTTCTGAAGCATGACGTAATGGGGGGGTGTTATCTCTTTTGTCGAAAATCAGCCGTTTTTGCTCGAACATTAAATGCCTCCAAATGGTATTTAATTAACTTCCCGGGGTGAAGAAACCCTTTTTGAGAACTCAGAGTGAGTAAATTGGCCATTTTCATGCACTTTTAACCATTCCATAAATCTTGTGTTTTGGGCCCCTGGAAGCATGAAAATCACTTTAAACATGCTAATTTTAGCTCTAACACTGATGATCCACCTACAAATGTGAACTGACGTTCAAAAATAAAACATTTGAAAACTGACCATTTTCCACATTTCTGAAGCATGACGTAATGGGGGGGTGTTATCTCTTTTGTCGAAAATCAGCCGTTTTTGCTCGAACATTAAATGCCTCCAAATGGTATTTAATTAACTTCCCGAGCCCCTGGAAGCATGAAAATCACTTTAAACATGCTAATTTTAGCTCTAACACTGATGATCCACCTACAAATGTGAACTGACGTTCAAAAATAAAACATTTGAAAACGGACCATTTTCCACATTTCTGAAGCATGACGTAATGGGGGGGTGTTATCTCTTTTGTCGAAAATCAGCCGTTTTTGCTCGAACATTAAATGCCTCCAAATGGTATTTAATTAACTTCCCGGGGTGAAGAAACCCTTTTTGAGAACTCAGAGTGAGTAAATTGGCCATTTTCATGCACTTTTAACCATTCCATAAATCTTGTGTTTTGGGCCCCTGGAAGCATGAAAATCACTTTAAACATGCTAATTTTAGCTCTAACACTGATGATCCACCTACAAATGTGAACTGACGTTCAAAAATAAAACATTTGAAAACGGACCATTTTCCACATTTCTGAAGCATGACGTAATGGGGGGGTGTTATCTCTTTTGTCGAAAATCAGCCGTTTTTGCTCGAACATTAAATGCCTCCAAATGGTATTTAATTAACTTCCCGGGGTGAAGAAACCCTTTTTGAGAACTCAGAGTGAGTAAATTGGCCATTTTCATGCACTTTTAACCATTCCATAAATCTTGTGTTTTGGGCCCCTGGAAGCATGAAAATCACTTTAAACATGCTAATTTTAGCTCTAACACTGATGATCCACCTACAAATGTGAACTGACGTTCAAAAATAAAACATTTGAAAACGGACCATTTTCCACATTTCTGAAGCATGACGTAATGGGGGGGTGTTATCTCTTTTGTCGAAAATCAGCCGTTTTTGCTCGAACATTAAATGCCTCCAAATGGTATTTAATTAACTTCCCGAGCCCCTGGAAGCATGAAAATCACTTTAAACATGCTAATTTTAGCTCTAACACTGATGATCCACCTACAAATGTGAACTGACGTTCAAAAATAAAACATTTGAAAACGGACCATTTTCCACATTTCTGAAGCATGACGTAATGGGGGGGTGTTATCTCTTTTGTCGAAAATCAGCCGTTTTTGCTCGAACATTAAATGCCTCCAAATGGTATTTAATTAACTTCCCGGGGTGAAGAAACCCTTTTTGAGAACTCAGAGTGAGTAAATTGGCCATTTTCATGCACTTTTAACCATTCCATAAATCTTGTGTTTTGGGCCCCTGGAAGCATGAAAATCACTTTAAACATGCTAATTTTAGCTCTAACACTGATGATCCACCTACAAATGTGAACTGACGTTCAAAAATAAAACATTTGAAAACGGACCATTTTCCACATTTCTGAAGCATGACGTAATGGGGGGGTGTTATCTCTTTTGTCGAAAATCAGCCGTTTTTGCTCGAACATTAAATGCCTCCAAATGGTATTTAATTAACTTCCCGAGCCCCTGGAAGCATGAAAATCACTTTAAACATGCTAATTTTAGCTCTAACACTGATGATCCACCTACAAATGTGAACTGACGTTCAAAAATAAAACATTTGAAAATGGACCATTTTCCACATTTCTGAAGCATGACGTAATGGGGGGGTGTTATCTCTTTTGTCGAAAATCAGCCGTTTTTGCTCGAACATTAAATGCCTCCAAATGGTATTTAATTAACTTCCCGAGCCCCTGGAAGCATGAAAATCACTTTAAACATGCTAATTTTAGCTCTAACACTGATGATCCACCTACAAATGTGAACTGACGTTCAAAAATAAAACATTTGAAAACGGACCATTTTCCACATTTCTGAAGCATGACGTAATGGGGGGGTGTTATCTCTTTTGTCGAAAATCAGCCGTTTTTGCTCGAACATTAAATGCCTCCAAATGGTATTTAATTAACTTCCCGGGGTGAAGAAACCCTTTTTGAGAACTCAGAGTGAGTAAATTGGCCATTTTCATGCACTTTTAACCATTCCATAAATCTTGTGTTTTGGGCCCCTGGAAGCATGAAAATCACTTTAAACATGCTAATTTTAGCTCTAACACTGATGATCCACCTACAAATGTGAACTGACGTTCAAAAATAAAACATTTGAAAACGGACCATTTTCCACATTTCTGAAGCATGACGTAATGGGGGGGTGTTATCTCTTTTGTCGAAAATCAGCCGTTTTTGCTCGAACATTAAATGCCTCCAAATGGTATTTAATTAACTTCCCGGGGTGAAGAAACCCTTTTTGAGAACTCAGAGTGAGTAAATTGGCCATTTTCATGCACTTTTAACCATTCCATAAATCTTGTGTTTTGGGCCCCTGGAAGCATGAAAATCACTTTAAACATGCTAATTTTAGCTCTAACACTGATGATCCACCTACAAATGTGAACTGACGTTCAAAAATAAAACATTTGAAAACGGACCATTTTCCACATTTCTGAAGCATGACGTAATGGGGGGGTGTTATCTCTTTTGTCGAAAATCAGCCGTTTTTGCTCGAACATTAAATGCCTCCAAATGGTATTTAATTAACTTCCCGGGGTGAAGAAACCCTTTTTGAGAACTCAGAGTGAGTAAATTGGCCATTTTCATGCACTTTTAACCATTCCATAAATCTTGTGTTTTGGGCCCCTGGAAGCATGAAAATCACTTTAAACATGCTAATTTTAGCTCTAACACTGATGATCCACCTACAAATGTGAACTGACGTTCAAAAATAAAACATTTGAAAACGGACCATTTTCCACATTTCTGAAGCATGACGTAATGGGGGGGTGTTATCTCTTTTGTCGAAAATCAGCCGTTTTTGCTCGAACATTAAATGCCTTCAAATGGTATTTAATTAACTTCCCGAGCCCCTGGAAGCATGAAAATCACTTTAAACATGCTAATTTTAGCTCTAACACTGATGATCCACCTACAAATGTGAACTGACGTTCAAAAATAAAACATTTGAAAACGGACCATTTTCCACATTTCTGAAGCATGACGTAATGGGGGGGTGTTATCTCTTTTGTCGAAAATCAGCCGTTTTTGCTCGAACATTAAATGCCTCCAAATGGTATTTAATTAACTTCCCGAGCCCCTGGAAGCATGAAAATCACTTTAAACATGCTAATTTTAGCTCTAACACTGATGATCCACCTACAAATGTGAACTGACGTTCAAAAATAAAACATTTGAAAACGGACCATTTTCCACATTTCTGAAGCATGACGTAATGGGGGGGTGTTATCTCTTTTGTCGAAAATCAGCCGTTTTTGCTCGAACATTAAATGCCTCCAAATGGTATTTAATTAACTTCCCGAGCCCCTGGAAGCATGAAAATGACTTTAAACATGCTAATTTTAGCTCTAACACTGATGATCCACCTACAAATGTGAACTGACGTTCAAAAATAAAACATTTGAAAACGGACCATTTTCCACATTTCTGAAGCATGACGTAATGGGGGGTGTTATCTCTTTTGTCGAAAATCAGCCGTTTTTGCTCGAACATTAAATGCCTCCAAATGGTATTTAATTAACTTCCCGAGCCCCTGGAAGCATGAAAATCACTTTAAACATGCTAATTTTAGCTCTAACACTGATGATCCACCTACAAATGTGAACTGACGTTCAAAAATAAAACATTTGAAAACGGACCATTTTCCACATTTCTGAAGCATGACGTAATGGGGGGGTGTTATCTCTTTTGTCGAAAATCAGCCGTTTTTGCTCGAACATTAAATGCCTCCAAATGGTATTTAATTAACTTCCCGGGGTGAAGAAACCCTTTTTGAGAACTCAGAGTGAGTAAATTGGCCATTTTCATGCACTTTTAACCATTCCATAAATCTTGTGTTTTGGGCCCCTGGAAGCATGAAAATCACTTTAAACATGCTAATTTTAGCTCTAACACTGATGATCCACCTACAAATGTGAACTGACGTTCAAAAATAAAACATTTGAAAACGGACCATTTTCCACATTTCTGAAGCATGACGTAATGGGGGGGTGTTATCTCTTTTGTCGAAAATCAGCCGTTTTTGCTCGAACATTAAATGCCTCCAAATGGTATTTAATTAACTTCCCGGGGTGAAGAAACCCTTTTTGAGAACTCAGAGTGAGTAAATTGGCCATTTTCATGCACTTTTAACCATTCCATAAATCTTGTGTTTTGGGCCCCTGGAAGCATGAAAATCACTTTAAACATGCTAATTTTAGCTCTAACACTGATGATCCACCTACAAATGTGAACTGACGTTCAAAAATAAAACATTTGAAAACGGACCATTTTCCACATTTCTGAAGCATGACGTAATGGGGGGGTGTTATCTCTTTTGTCGAAAATCAGCCGTTTTTGCTCGAACATTAAATGCCTCCAAATGGTATTTAATTAACTTCCCGGGGTGAAGAAACCCTTTTTGAGAACTCAGAGTGAGTAAATTGGCCATTTTCATGCACTTTTAACCATTCCATAAATCTTGTGTTTTGGGCCCCTGGAAGCATGAAAATCACTTTAAACATGCTAATTTTAGCTCTAACACTGATGATCCACCTACAAATGTGAACTGACGTTCAAAAATAAAACATTTGAAAACGGACCATTTTCCACATTTCTGAAGCATGACGTAATGGGGGGGTGTTATCTCTTTTGTCGAAAATCAGCCGTTTTTGCTCGAACATTAAATGCCTCCAAATGGTATTTAATTAACTTCCCGAGCCCCTGGAAGCATGAAAATCACTTTAAACATGCTAATTTTAGCTCTAACACTGATAATCCACCTACAAATGTGAACTGACGTTCAAAAATAAAACATTTGAAAACGGACCATTTTCCACATTTCTGAAGAATGACGTAATGGGGGGGTGTTATCTCTTTTGTCGAAAATCAGCCGTTTTTGCTCGAACATTAAATGCCTCCAAATGGTATTTAATTAACTTCCCGGGGTGAAGAAACCCTTTTTGAGAACTCAGAGTGAGTAAATTGGCCATTTTCATGCACTTTTAACCATTCCATAAATCTTGTGTTTTGGGCCCCTGGAAGCATGAAAATCACTTTAAACATGCTAATTTTAGCTCTAACACTGATGATCCACCTACAAATGTGAACTGACGTTCAAAAATAAAACATTTGAAAACGGACCATTTTCCACATTTCTGAAGCATGACGTAATGGGGGGGTGTTATCTCTTTTGTCGAAAATCAGCCGTTTTTGCTCGAACATTAAATGCCTCCAAATGGTATTTAATTAACTTCCCGAGCCCCTGGAAGCATGAAAATCACTTTAAACATGCTAATTTTAGCTCTAACACTGATGATCCACCTACAAATGTGAACTGACGTTCAAAAATAAAACATTTGAAAACGGACCATTTTCCACATTTCTGAAGCATGACGTAATGGGGGGGTGTTATCTCTTTTGTCGAAAATCAGCCGTTTTTGCTCGAACATTAAATGCCTCCAAATGGTATTTAATTAACTTCCCGGGGTGAAGAAACCCTTTTTGAGAACTCAGAGTGAGTAAATTGGCCATTTTCATGCACTTTTAACCATTCCATAAATCTTGTGTTTTGGGCCCCTGGAAGCATGAAAATCACTTTAAACATGCTAATTTTAGCTCTAACACTGATGATCCACCTACAAATGTGAACTGACGTTCAAAAATAAAACATTTGAAAACGGACCATTTTCCACATTTCTGAAGCATGACGTAATGGGGGGGTGTTATCTCTTTTGTCGAAAATCAGCCGTTTTTGCTCGAACATTAAATGCCTCCAAATGGTATTTAATTAACTTCCCGAGCCCCTGGAAGCATGAAAATCACTTTAAACATGCTAATTTTAGCTCTAACACTGATGATCCACCTACAAATGTGAACTGACGTTCAAAAATAAAACATTTGAAAACGGACCATTTTCCACATTTCTGAAGCATGACGTAATGGGGGGGTGTTATCTCTTTTGTCGAAAATCAGCCGTTTTTGCTCGAACATTAAATGCCTCCAAATGGTATTTAATTAACTTCCCGAGCCCCTGGAAGCATGAAAATCACTTTAAACATGCTAATTTTAGCTCTAACACTGATGATCCACCTACAAATGTGAACTGACGTTCAAAAATAAAACATTTGAAAACGGACCATTTTCCACATTTCTGAAGCATGACGTAATGGGGGGGTGTTATCTCTTTTGTCGAAAATCAGCCGTTTTTGCTCGAACATTAAATGCCTCCAAATGGTATTTAATTAACTTCCCGAGCCCCTGGAAGCATGAAAATCACTTTAAACATGCTAATTTTAGCTCTAACACTGATGATCCACCTACAAATGTGAACTGACGTTCAAAAATAAAACATTTGAAAACGGACCATTTTCCACATTTCTGAAGCATGACGTAATGGGGGGGTGTTATCTCTTTTGTCGAAAATCAGCCGTTTTTGCTCGAACATTAAATGCCTCCAAATGGTATTTAATTAACTTCCCGAGCCTCTGGAAGCATGAAAATCACTTTAAACATGCTAATTTTAGCTCTAACACTGATGATCCACCTACAAATGTGAACTGACGTTCAAAAATAAAACATTTGAAAACGGACCATTTTCCACATTTCTGAAGCATGACGTAATGGGGGGGTGTTATCTCTTTTGTCGAAAATCAGCCGTTTTTGCTCGAACATTAAATGCCTCCAAATGGTATTTAATTAACTTCCCGGGGTGAAGAAACCCTTTTTGAGAACTCAGAGTGAGTAAATTGGCCATTTTCATGCACTTTTAACCATTCCATAAATCTTGTGTTTTGGGCCCCTGGAAGCATGAAAATCACTTTAAACATGCTAATTTTAGCTCTAACACTGATGATCCACCTACAAATGTGAACTGACGTTCAAAAATAAAACATTTGAAAACGGACCATTTTCCACATTTCTGAAGCATGACGTAATGGGGGGGTGTTATCTCTTTTGTCGAAAATCAGCCGTTTTTGCTCGAACATTAAATGCCTCCAAATGGTATTTAATTAACTTCCCGAGCCCCTGGAAGCATGAAAATCACTTTAAACATGCTAATTTTAGCTCTAACACTGATGATCCACCTACAAATGTGAACTGACGTTCAAAAATAAAACATTTGAAAACGGACCATTTTCCACATTTCTGAAGCATGACGTAATGGGGGGTGTTATCTCTTTTGTCGAAAATCAGCCGTTTTTGCTCGAACATTAAATGCCTCCAAATGGTATTTAATTAACTTCCCGGGGTGAAGAAACCCTTTTTGAGAACTCAGAGTGAGTAAATTGGCCATTTTCATGCACTTTTAACCATTCCATAAATCTTGTGTTTTGGGCCCCTGGAAGCATGAAAATCACTTTAAACATGCTAATTTTAGCTCTAACACTGATGATCCACCTACAAATGTGAACTGACGTTCAAAAATAAAACATTTGAAAACGGACCATTTTCCACATTTCTGAAGCATGACGTAATGGGGGGGTGTTATCTCTTTTGTCGAAAATCAGCCGTTTTTGCTCGAACATTAAATGCCTCCAAATGGTATTTAATTAACTTCCCGGGGTGAAGAAACCCTTTTTGAGAACTCAGAGTGAGTAAATTGGCCATTTTCATGCACTTTTAACCATTCCATAAATCTTGTGTTTTGGGCCCCTGGAAGCATGAAAATCACTTTAAACATGCTAATTTTAGCTCTAACACTGATGATCCACCTACAAATGTGAACTGACGTTCAAAAATAAAACATTTGAAAACGGACCATTTTCCACATTTCTGAAGCATGACGTAATGGGGGGGTGTTATCTCTTTTGTCGAAAATCAGCCGTTTTTGCTCGAACATTAAATGCCTCCAAATGGTATTTAATTAACTTCCCGAGCCCCTGGAAGCATGAAAATCACTTTAAACATGCTAATTTTAGCTCTAACACTGATGATCCACCTACAAATGTGAACTGACGTTCAAAAATAAAACATTTGAAAACGGACCATTTTCCACATTTCTGAAGCATGACGTAATGGGGGGGTGTTATCTCTTTTGTCGAAAATCAGCCGTTTTTGCTCGAACATTAAATGCCTCCAAATGGTCTTTAATTAACTTCCCGGGGTGAAGAAACCCTTTTTGAGAACTCAGAGTGAGTAAATTGGCCATTTTCATGCACTTTTAACCATTCCATAAATCTTGTGTTTTGGGCCCCTGGAAGCATGAAAATCACTTTAAACATGCTAATTTTAGCTCTAACACTGATGATCCACCTACAAATGTGAACTGACGTTCAAAAATAAAACATTTGAAAACGGACCATTTTCCACATTTCTGAAGCATGACGTAATGGGGGGGTGTTATCTCTTTTGTCGAAAATCAGCCGTTTTTGCTCGAACATTAAATGCCTCCAAATGGTATTTAATTAACTTCCCGGGGTGAAGAAACCCTTTTTGAGAACTCAGAGTGAGTAAATTGGCCATTTTCATGCACTTTTAACCATTCCATAAATCTTGTGTTTTGGGCCCCTGGAAGCATGAAAATCACTTTAAACATGCTAATTTTAGCTCTAACACTGATGATCCACCTACAAATGTGAACTGACGTTCAAAAATAAAACATTTGAAAACGGACCATTTTCCACATTTCTGAAGCATGACGTAATGGGGGGGTGTTATCTCTTTTGTCGAAAATCAGCCGTTTTTGCTTGAACATTAAATGCCTCCAAATGGTATTTAATTAACTTCCCGAGCCCCTGGAAGCATGAAAATCACTTTAAACATGCTAATTTTAGCTCTAACACTGATGATCCACCTACAAATGTGAACTGACGTTCAAAAATAAAACATTTGAAAACGGACCATTTTCCACTTTTCTGAAGCATGACGTAATGGGGGGGTGTTATCTCTTTTGTCGAAAATCAGCCGTTTTTGCTCGAACATTAAATGCCTCCAAATGGTATTTAATTAACTTCCCGGGGTGAAGAAACCCTTTTTGAGAACTCAGAGTGAGTAAATTGGCCATTTTCATGCACTTTTAACCATTCCATAAATCTTGTGTTTTGGGCCCCTGGAAGCATGAAAATCACTTTAAACATGCTAATTTTAGCTCTAACACTGATGATCCACCTACAAATGTGAACTGACGTTCAAAAATAAAACATTTGAAAACGGACCATTTTCCACATTTCTGAAGCATGACGTAATGGGGGGGTGTTATCTCTTTTGTCGAAAATCAGCCGTTTTTGCTCGAACATTAAATGCCTCCAAATGGTATTTAATTAACTTCCCGAGCCCCTGGAAGCATGAAAATCACTTTAAACATGCTAATTTTAGCTCTAACACTGATGATCCACCTACAAATGTGAACTGACGTTCAAAAATAAAACATTTGAAAACGGACCATTTTCCACATTTCTGAAGCATGACGTAATGGGGGGGTGTTATCAATTTTGTCGAAAATCAGCCGTTTTTGCTCGAACATTAAATGCCTCCAAATGGTATTTAATTAACTTCCCGAGCCCCTGGAAGCATGAAAATCACTTTAAACATGCTAATTTTAGCTCTAACACTGATGATCCACCTACAAATGTGAACTGACGTTCAAAAATAAAACATTTGAAAACGGACCATTTTCCACATTTCTGAAGCATGACGTAATGGGGGGGTGTTATCTCTTTTGTCGAAAATCAGCCGTTTTTGCTCGAACATTAAATGCCTCCAAATGGTATTTAATTAACTTCCCGGGGTGAAGAAACCCTTTTTGAGAACTCAGAGTGAGTAAATTGGCCATTTTCATGCACTTTTAACCATTCCATAAATCTTGTGTTTTGGGCCCCTGGAAGCATGAAAATCACTTTAAACATGCCAATTTTAGCTCTAACACTGATGATCCACCTACAAATGTGAACTGACGTTCAAAAATAAAACATTTGAAAACGGACCATTTTCCACATTTCTGAAGCATGACGTAATGGGGGGGTGTTATCTCTTTTGTCGAAAATCAGCCGTTTTTGCTCGAACATTAAATGCCTCCAAATGGTATTTAATTAACTTCCCGGGGTGAAGAAACCCTTTTTGAGAACTCAGAGTGAGTAAATTGGCCATTTTCATGCACTTTTAACCATTCCATAAATCTTGTGTTTTGGGCCCCTGGAAGCATGAAAATCACTTTAAACATGCTAATTTTAGCTCTAACACTGATGATCCACCTACAAATGTGAATTGACGTTCAAAAATAAAACATTTGAAAACGGACCATTTTCCACATTTCTGAAGCATGACGTAATGGGGGGGTGTTATCTCTTTTGTCGAAAATCAGCCGTTTTGCTCGAACATTAAATGCCTCCAAATGGTATTTAATTAACTTCCCGAGCCCCTGGAAGCATGAAAATCACTTTAAACATGCTAATTTTAGCTCTAACACTGATGATCCACCTACAAATGTGAACTGACGTTCAAAAATAAAACATTTGAAAACGGACCATTTTCCACATTTCTGAAGCATGACGTAATGGGGGGGTGTTATCTCTTTTGTCGAAAATCAGCCGTTTTTGCTCGAACATTAAATGCCTCCAAATGGTATTTAATTAACTTCCCGAGCCCCTGGAAGCATGAAAATCACTTTAAACATGCTAATTTTAGCTCTAACACTGATGATCCACCTACAAATGTGAACTGACGTTCAAAAATAAAACATTTGAAAACGGACCATTTTCCACATTTCTGAAGCATGACGTAATGGGGGGGTGTTATCTCTTTTGTCGAAAATCAGCCGTTTTTGCTCGAACATTAAATGCCTCCAAATGGTATTTAATTAACTTCCCGGGGTGAAGAAACCCTTTTTGAGAACTCAGAGTGAGTAAATTGGCCATTTTCATGCACTTTTAACCATTCCATAAATCTTGTGTTTTGGGCCCCTGGAAGCATGAAAATCACTTTAAACATGCTAATTTTAGCTCTAACACTGATGATCCACCTACAAATGTGAACTGACGTTCAAAAATAAAACATTTGAAAACGGACCATTTTCCACATTTCTGAAGCATGACGTAATGGGGGGGTGTTATCTCTTTTGTCGAAAATCAGCCGTTTTTGCTCGAACATTAAATGCCTCCAAATGGTATTTAATTAACTTCCCGGGGTGAAGAAACCCTTTTTGAGAACTCAGAGTGAGTAAATTGGCCATTTTCATGCACTTTTAACCATTCCATAAATCTTGTGTTTTGGGCCCCTGGAAGCATGAAAATCACTTTAAACATGCTAATTTTAGCTCTAACACTGATGATCCACCTACAAATGTGAACTGACGTTCAAAAATAAAACATTTGAAAACGGACCATTTTCCACATTTCTGAAGCATGACGTAATGGGGGGGTGTTATCTCTTTTGTCGAAAATCAGCCGTTTTTGCTCGAACATTAAATGCCTCCAAATGGTATTTAATTAACTTCCCGAGCCCCTGGAAGCATGAAAATCACTTTAAACATGCTAATTTTAGCTCTAACACTGATGATCCACCTACAAATGTGAACTGACGTTCAAAAATAAAACATTTGAAAACGGACCATTTTCCACATTTCTGAAGCATGACGTAATGGGGGGGTGTTATCTCTTTTGTCGAAAATCAGCCGTTTTTGCTCGAACATTAAATGCCTCCAAATGGTATTTAATTAACTTCCCGGGGTGAAGAAACCCTTTTTGAGAACTCAGAGTGAGTAAATTGGCCATTTTCATGCACTTTTAACCACTCCATAAATCTTGTGTTTTGGGCCCCTGGAAGCATGAAAATCACTTTAAACATGCTAATTTTAGCTCTAACACTGATGATCCACCTACAAATGTGAACTGACGTTCAAAAATAAAACATTTGAAAACGGACCATTTTCCACATTTCTGAAGCATGACGTAATGGGGGGGGTGTTATCTCTTTTGTCGAAAATCAGCCGTTTTTGCTCGAACATTAAATGCCTCCAAATGGTATTTAATTAACTTCCCGAGCCCCTGGAAGCATGAAAATCACTTTAAACATGCTAATTTTAGCTCTAACACTGATGATCCACCTACAAATGTGAACTGACGTTCAAAAATAAAACATTTGAAAACGGACCATTTTCCACATTTCTGAAGCATGACGTAATGGGGGGGTGTTATCTCTTTTGTCGAAAATCAGCCGTTTTTGCTCGAACATTAAATGCCTCCAAATGGTATTTAATTAACTTCCCGAGCCCCTGGAAGCATGAAAATCACTTTAAACATGCTAATTTTAGCTCTAACACTGATGATCCACCTACAAATGTGAACTGACGTTCAAAAATAAAACATTTAAAAACGGACCATTTTCCACATTTCTGAAGCATGACGTAATGGGGGGGGTGTTATCTCTTTTGTCGAAAATCAGCCGTTTTTGCTCGAACATTAAATGCCTCCAAATGGTATTTAATTAACTTCCCGGGGTGAAGAAACCCTTTTTGAGAACTCAGAGTGAGTAAATTGGCCATTTTCATGCACTTTTAACCATTCCATAAATCTTGTGTTTTGGGCCCCTGGAAGCATGAAAATCACTTTAAACATGCTAATTTTAGCTCTAACACTGATGATCCACCTACAAATGTGAACTGACGTTCAAAAATAAAACATTTGAAAACGGACCATTTTCCACATTTCTGAAGCATGACGTAATGGGGGGGTGTTATCTCTTTTGTCGAAAATCAGCCGTTTTTGCTCGAACATTAAATGCCTCCAAATGGTATTTAATTAACTTCCCGGGGTGAAGAAACCCTTTTTAAGAACTCAGAGTGAGTAAATTGGCCATTTTCATGCACTTTTAACCATTCCATAAATCTTGTGTTTTGGGCCCCTGGAAGCATGAAAATCACTTTAAACATGCTAATTTTAGCTCTAACACTGATGATCCACCTACAAATGTGAACTGACGTTCAAAAATAAAACATTTGAAAACGGACCATTTTCCACATTTCTGAAGCATGACGTAATGGGGGGGTGTTATCTCTTTTGTCGAAAATCAGCCGTTTTTGCTCGAACATTAAATGCCTCCAAATGGTATTTAATTAACTTCCCGAGCCCCTGGAAGCATGAAAATCACTTTAAACATGCTAATTTTAGCTCTAACACTGATGATCCACCTACAAATGTGAACTGACGTTCAAAAATAAAACATTTGAAAACGGACCATTTTCCACATTTCTGAAGCATGACGTAATGGGGGGGTGTTATCTCTTTTGTCGAAAATCAGCCGTTTTTGCTCGAACATTAAATGCCTCCAAATGGTATTTAATTAACTTCCCGAGCCCCTGGAAGCATGAAAATCACTTTAAACATGCTAATTTTAGCTCTAACACTGATGATCCACCTACAAATGTGAACTGACGTTCAAAAATAAAACATTTGAAAACGGACCATTTTCCACATTTCTGAAGCATGACGTAATGGGGGGGTGTTATCTCTTTTGTCGAAAATCAGCCGTTTTTGCTCGAACATTAAATGCCTCCAAATGGTATTTAATTAACTTCCCGGGGTGAAGAAACCCTTTTTGAGAACTCAGAGTGAGTAAATTGGCCATTTTCATGCACTTTTAACCATTCCATAAATCTTGTGTTTTGGGCCCCTGGAAGCATGAAAATCACTTTAAACATGCTAATTTTAGCTCTAACACTGATGATCCACCTACAAATGTGAACTGACGTTCAAAAATAAAACATTTGAAAACGGACCATTTTCCACATTTCTGAAGCATGACGTAATGGGGGGGTGTTATCTCTTTTGTCGAAAATCAGCCGTTTTTGCTCGAACATTAAATGCCTCCAAATGGTATTTAATTAACTTCCCGAGCCCCTGGAAGCATGAAAATCACTTTAAACATGCTAATTTTAGCTCTAACACTGATGATCCACCTACAAATGTGAACTGACGTTCAAAAATAAAACATTTGAAAACGGACCATTTTCCACATTTCTGAAGCATGACGTAATGGGGGGGTGTTATCTCTTTTGTCGAAAATCAGCCGTTTTTGCTCGAACATTAAATGCCTCCAAATGGTATTTAATTAACTTCCCGGGGTGAAGAAACCCTTTTTGAGAACTCAGAGTGAGTAAATTGGCCATTTTCATGCACTTTTAACCATTCCATAAATCTTGTGTTTTGGGCCCCTGGAAGCATGAAAATCACTTTAAACATGCTAATTTTAGCTCTAACACTGATGATCCACCTACAAATGTGAACTGACGTTCAAAAATAAAACATTTGAAAACGGACCATTTTCCACATTTCTGAAGCATGACGTAATGGGGGGGTGTTATCTATTTTGTCGAAAATCAGCCGTTTTTGCTCGAACATTAAATGCCTCCAAATGGTATTTAATTAACTTCCCGAGCCCCTGGAAGCATGAAAATCACTTTAAACATGCTAATTTTAGCTCTAACACTGATGATCCACCTACAAATGTGAACTGACGTTCAAAAATAAAACATTTGAAAACGGACCATTTTCCACATTTCTGAAGCATGACGTAATGGGGGGGTGTTATCTCTTTTGTCGAAAATCAGCCGTTTTTGCTCGAACATTAAATGCCTCCAAATGGTATTTAATTAACTTCCCGGGGTGAAGAAACCCTTTTTGAGAACTCAGAGTGAGTAAATTGGCCATTTTCATGCACTTTTAACCATTCCATAAATCTTGTGTTTTGGGCCCCTGGAAGCATGAAAATCACTTTAAACATGCTAATTTTAGCTCTAACACTGATGATCCACCTACAAATGTGAACTGACGTTCAAAAATAAAACATTTGAAAACGGACCATTTTCCACATTTCTGAAGCATGACGTAATGGGGGGGTGTTATCTCTTTTGTCGAAAATCAGCCGTTTTTGCTCGAACATTAAATGCCTCCAAATGGTATTTAATTAACTTCCCGGGGTGAAGAAACCCTTTTTGAGAACTCAGAGTGAGTAAATTGGCCATTTTCATGCACTTTTAACCATTCCATAAATCTTGTGTTTTGGGCCCCTGGAAGCATGAAAATCACTTTAAACATGCTAATTTTAGCTCTAACACTGATGATCCACCTACAAATGTGAACTGACGTTCAAAAATAAAACATTTGAAAACGGACCATTTTCCACATTTCTGAAGCATGACGTAATGGGGGGGTGTTATCTCTTTTGTCGAAAATCAGCCGTTTTTGCTTGAACATTAAATGCCTCCAAATGGTATTTAATTAACTTCCCGAGCCCCTGGAAGCATGAAAATCACTTTAAACATGCTAATTTTAGCTCTAACACTGATGATCCACCTACAAATGTGAACTGATGTTCAAAAATAAAACATTTGAAAACGGACCATTTTCCACATTTCTGAAGCATGACGTAATGGGGGGGTGTTATCTCTTTTGTCGAAAATCAGCCGTTTTTGCTCGAACATTAAATGCCTCCAAATGGTATTTAATTAACTTCCCGGGGTGAAGAAACCCTTTTTGAGAACTCAGAGTGAGTAAATTGGCCATTTTCATGCACTTTTAACCATTCCATAAATCTTGTGTTTTGGGCCCCTGGAAGCATGAAAATCACTTTAAACATGCTAATTTTAGCTCTAACACTGATGATCCACCTACAAATGTGAACTGACGTTCAAAAATAAAACATTTGAAAACGGACCATTTTCCACATTTCTGAAGCATGACGTAATGGGGGGGTGTTATCTCTTTTGTCGAAAATCAGCCGTTTTTGCTCGAACATTAAATGCCTCCAAATGGTATTTAATTAACTTCCCGAGCCCCTGGAAGCATGAAAATCACTTTAAACATGCTAATTTTAGCTCTAACACTGATGATCCACCTACAAATGTGAACTGACGTTCAAAAATAAAACATTTGAAAACGGACCATTTTCCACATTTCTGAAGCATGACGTAATGGGGGGGTGTTATCTCTTTTGTCGAAAATCAGCCGTTTTTGCTCGAACATTAAATGCCTCCAAATGGTATTTAATTAACTTCCCGAGCCCCTGGAAGCATGAAAATCACTTTAAACATGCTAATTTTAGCTCTAACACTGATGATCTACCTACAAATGTGAACTGACGTTCAAAAATAAAACATTTGAAAACGGACCATTTTCCACATTTCTGAAGCATGACGTAATGGGGGGGTGTTATCTCTTTTGTCGAAAATCAGCCGTTTTTGCTCGAACATTAAATGCCTCCAAATGGTATTTAATTAACTTCCCGGGGTGAAGAAACCCTTTTTGAGAACTCAGAGTGAGTAAATTGGCCATTTTCATGCACTTTTAACCATTCCATAAATCTTGTGTTTTGGGCCCCTGGAAGCATGAAAATCACTTTAAACATGCTAATTTTAGCTCTAACACTGATGATCCACCTACAAATGTGAACTGACGTTCAAAAATAAAACATTTGAAAACGGACCATTTTCCACATTTCTGAAGCATGACGTAATGGGGGGGTGTTATCTCTTTTGTCGAAAATCAGCCGTTTTTGCTCGAACATTAAATGCCTCCAAATGGTATTTAATTAACTTCCCGGGGTGAAGAAACCCTTTTTGAGAACTCAGAGTGAGTAAATTGGCCATTTTCATGCACTTTTAACCATTCCATAAATCTTGTGTTTTGGGCCCCTGGAAGCATGAAAATCACTTTAAACATGCTAATTTTAGCTCTAACACTGATGATCCACCTACAAATGTGAACTGACGTTCAAAAATAAAACATTTGAAAACGGACCATTTTCCACATTTCTGAAGCATGACGTAATGGGGGGGTGTTATCTCTTTTGTCGAAAATCAGCCGTTTTTGCTCGAACATTAAATGCCTCCAAATGGTATTTAATTAACTTCCCGGGGTGAAGAAACCCTTTTTGAGAACTCAGAGTGAGTAAATTGGCCATTTTCATGCACTTTTAACCATTCCATAAATCTTGTGTTTTGGGCCCCTGGAAGCATGAAAATCACTTTAAACATGCTAATTTTAGCTCTAACACTGATGATCCACCTACAAATGTGAACTGACGTTCAAAAATAAAACATTTGAAAACGGACCATTTTCCACATTTCTGAAGCATGACGTAATGGGGGGGTGTTATCTCTTTTGTCGAAAATCAGCCGTTTTTGCTCGAACATTAAATGCCTCCAAATGGTATTTAATTAACTTCCCGGGGTGAAGAAACCCTTTTTGAGAACTCAGAGTGAGTAAATTGGCCATTTTCATGCACTTTTAACCATTCCATAAATCTTGTGTTTTGGGCCCCTGGAAGCATGAAAATCACTTTAAACATGCTAATTTTAGCTCTAACACTGATGATCCACCTACAAATGTGAACTGACGTTCAAAAATAAAACATTTGAAAACGGACCATTTTCCACATTTCTGAAGCATGACGTAATGGGGGGGTGTTATCTCTTTTGTCGAAAATCAGCCGTTTTTGCTCGAACATTAAATGCCTCCAAATGGTATTTAATTAACTTCCCGAGCCCCTGGAAGCATGAAAATCACTTTAAACATGCTAATTTTAGCTCTAACACTGATGATCCACCTACAAATGTGAACTGACGTTCAAAAATAAAACATTTGAAAACGGACCATTTTCCACATTTCTGAAGCATGACGTAATGGGGGGGTGTTATCTCTTTTGTCGAAAATCAGCCGTTTTTGCTCGAACATTAAATGCCTCCAAATGGTATTTAATTAACTTCCCGGGGTGAAGAAACCCTTTTTGAGAACTCAGAGTGAGTAAATTGGCCATTTTCATGCACTTTTAACCATTCCATAAATCTTGTGTTTTGGGCCCCTGGAAGCATGAAAATCACTTTAAACATGCTAATTTTAGCTCTAACACTGATGATCCACCTACAAATGTGAACTGACGTTCAAAAATAAAACATTTGAAAACGGACCATTTTCCACATTTCTGAAGCATGACGTAATGGGGGGGTGTTATCTCTTTTGTCGAAAATCAGCCGTTTTTGCTCGAACATTAAATGCCTCCAAATGGTATTTAATTAACTTCCCGGGGTGAAGAAACCCTTTTTGAGAACTCAGAGTGAGTAAATTGGCCATTTTCATGCACTTTTAACCATTCCATAAATCTTGTGTTTTGGGCCCCTGGAAGCATGAAAATCACTTTAAACATGCTAATTTTAGCTCTAACACTGATGATCCACCTACAAATGTGAACTGACGTTCAAAAATAAAACATTTGAAAACGGACCATTTTCCACATTTCTGAAGCATGACGTAATGGGGGGGGTGTTATCTCTTTTGTCGAAAATCAGCCGTTTTTGCTCGAACATTAAATGCCTCCAAATGGTATTTAATTAACTTCCCGAGCCCCTGGAAGCATGAAAATCACTTTAAACATGCTAATTTTAGCTCTAACACTGATGATCCACCTACAAATGTGAACTGACGTTCAAAAATAAAACATTTGAAAACGGACCATTTTCCACATTTCTGAAGCATGACGTAATGGGGGGGTGTTATCTCTTTTGTCGAAAATCAGCCGTTTTTGCTCGAACATTAAATGCCTCCAAATGGTATTTAATTAACTTCCCGAGCCCCTGGAAGCATGAAAATCACTTTAAACATGCTAATTTTAGCTCTAACACTGATGATCCACCTACAAATGTGAACTGACGTTCAAAAATAAAACATTTGAAAACGGACCATTTTCCACATTTCTGAAGCATGACGTAATGGGGGGGTGTTATCTCTTTTGTCGAAAATCAGCCGTTTTTGCTCGAACATTAAATGCCTCCAAATGGTATTTAATTAACTTCCCGAGCCTCTGGAAGCATGAAAATCACTTTAAACATGCTAATTTTAGCTCTAACACTGATGATCCACCTACAAATGTGAACTGACGTTCAAAAATAAAACATTTGAAAACGGACCATTTTCCACATTTCTGAAGCATGACGTAATGGGGGGGTGTTATCTCTTTTGTCGAAAATCAGCCGTTTTTGCTCGAACATTAAATGCCTCCAAATGGTATTTAATTAACTTCCCGGGGTGAAGAAACCCTTTTTGAGAACTCAGAGTGAGTAAATTGGCCATTTTCATGCACTTTTAACCATTCCATAAATCTTGTGTTTTGGGCCCCTGGAAGCATGAAAATCACTTTAAACATGCTAATTTTAGCTCTAACACTGATGATCCACCTACAAATGTGAACTGACGTTCAAAAATAAAACATTTGAAAACGGACCATTTTCCACATTTCTGAAGCATGACGTAATGGGGGGGTGTTATCTCTTTTGTCGAAAATCAGCCGTTTTTGCTCGAACATTAAATGCCTCCAAATGGTATTTAATTAACTTCCCGAGCCCCTGGAAGCATGAAAATCACTTTAAACATGCTAATTTTAGCTCTAACACTGATGATCCACCTACAAATGTGAACTGACGTTCAAAAATAAAACATTTGAAAACGGACCATTTTCCACATTTCTGAAGCATGACGTAATGGGGGGTGTTATCTCTTTTGTCGAAAATCAGCCGTTTTTGCTCGAACATTAAATGCCTCCAAATGGTATTTAATTAACTTCCCGGGGTGAAGAAACCCTTTTTGAGAACTCAGAGTGAGTAAATTGGCCATTTTCATGCACTTTTAACCATTCCATAAATCTTGTGTTTTGGGCCCCTGGAAGCATGAAAATCACTTTAAACATGCTAATTTTAGCTCTAACACTGATGATCCACCTACAAATGTGAACTGACGTTCAAAAATAAAACATTTGAAAACGGACCATTTTCCACATTTCTGAAGCATGACGTAATGGGGGGGTGTTATCTCTTTTGTCGAAAATCAGCCGTTTTTGCTCGAACATTAAATGCCTCCAAATGGTATTTAATTAACTTCCCGGGG
The DNA here is from genome assembly GCF_964263255.1 of Lissotriton vulgaris. Classification (NCBI taxonomy): domain Eukaryota; kingdom Metazoa; phylum Chordata; class Amphibia; order Caudata; family Salamandridae; genus Lissotriton; species Lissotriton vulgaris. The sequence goes on along the minus strand of NW_028249692.1, from coordinate 30,071 downwards.
TGAAGAAACCCTTTTTGAGAACTCAGAGTGAGTAAATTGGCCATTTTCATGCACTTTTAACCATTCCATAAATCTTGTGTTTTGGGCCCCTGGAAGCATGAAAATCACTTTAAACATGCTAATTTTAGCTCTAACACTGATGATCCACCTACAAATGTGAACTGACGTTCAAAAATAAAACATTTGAAAACGGACCATTTTCCACATTTCTGAAGCATGACGTAATGGGGGGGTGTTATCTCTTTTGTCGAAAATCAGCCGTTTTTGCTCGAACATTAAATGCCTCCAAATGGTATTTAATTAACTTCCCGAGCCCCTGGAAGCATGAAAATCACTTTAAACATGCTAATTTTAGCTCTAACACTGATGATCCACCTACAAATGTGAACTGACGTTCAAAAATAAAACATTTGAAAACGGACCATTTTCCACATTTCTGAAGCATGACGTAATGGGGGGGTGTTATCTCTTTTGTCGAAAATCAGCCGTTTTTGCTCGAACATTAAATGCCTCCAAATGGTCTTTAATTAACTTCCCGGGGTGAAGAAACCCTTTTTGAGAACTCAGAGTGAGTAAATTGGCCATTTTCATGCACTTTTAACCTTTCCATAAATCTTGTGTTTTGGGCCCCTGGAAGCATGAAAATCACTTTAAACATGCTAATTTTAGCTCTAACACTGATGATCCACCTACAAATGTGAACTGACGTTCAAAAATAAAACATTTGAAAACGGACCATTTTCCACATTTCTGAAGCATGACGTAATGGGGGGGTGTTATCTCTTTTGTCGAAAATCAGCCGTTTTTGCTCGAACATTAAATGCCTCCAAATGGTATTTAATTAACTTCCCGGGGTGAAGAAACCCTTTTTGAGAACTCAGAGTGAGTAAATTGGCCATTTTCATGCACTTTTAACCATTCCATAAATCTTGTGTTTTGGGCCCCTGGAAGCATGAAAATCACTTTAAACATGCTAATTTTAGCTCTAACACTGATGATCCACCTACAAATGTGAACTGACGTTCAAAAATAAAACATTTGAAAACGGACCATTTTCCACATTTCTGAAGCATGACGTAATGGGGGGGTGTTATCTCTTTTGTCGAAAATCAGCCGTTTTTGCTTGAACATTAAATGCCTCCAAATGGTATTTAATTAACTTCCCGAGCCCCTGGAAGCATGAAAATCACTTTAAACATGCTAATTTTAGCTCTAACACTGATGATCCACCTACAAATGTGAACTGACGTTCAAAAATAAAACATTTGAAAACGGACCATTTTCCACTTTTCTGAAGCATGACGTAATGGGGGGGTGTTATCTCTTTTGTCGAAAATCAGCCGTTTTTGCTCGAACATTAAATGCCTCCAAATGGTATTTAATTAACTTCCCGGGGTGAAGAAACCCTTTTTGAGAACTCAGAGTGAGTAAATTGGCCATTTTCATGCACTTTTAACCATTCCATAAATCTTGTGTTTTGGGCCCCTGGAAGCATGAAAATCACTTTAAACATGCTAATTTTAGCTCTAACACTGATGATCCACCTACAAATGTGAACTGACGTTCAAAAATAAAACATTTGAAAACGGACCATTTTCCACATTTCTGAAGCATGACGTAATGGGGGGGTGTTATCTCTTTTGTCGAAAATCAGCCGTTTTTGCTCGAACATTAAATGCCTCCAAATGGTATTTAATTAACTTCCCGAGCCCCTGGAAGCATGAAAATCACTTTAAACATGCTAATTTTAGCTCTAACACTGATGATCCACCTACAAATGTGAACTGACGTTCAAAAATAAAACATTTGAAAACGGACCATTTTCCACATTTCTGAAGCATGACGTAATGGGGGGGTGTTATCAATTTTGTCGAAAATCAGCCGTTTTTGCTCGAACATTAAATGCCTCCAAATGGTATTTAATTAACTTCCCGAGCCCCTGGAAGCATGAAAATCACTTTAAACATGCTAATTTTAGCTCTAACACTGATGATCCACCTACAAATGTGAACTGACGTTCAAAAATAAAACATTTGAAAACGGACCATTTTCCACATTTCTGAAGCATGACGTAATGGGGGGGTGTTATCTCTTTTGTCGAAAATCAGCCGTTTTTGCTCGAACATTAAATGCCTCCAAATGGTATTTAATTAACTTCCCGGGGTGAAGAAACCCTTTTTGAGAACTCAGAGTGAGTAAATTGGCCATTTTCATGCACTTTTAACCATTCCATAAATCTTGTGTTTTGGGCCCCTGGAAGCATGAAAATCACTTTAAACATGCTAATTTTAGCTCTAACACTGATGATCCACCTACAAATGTGAACTGACGTTCAAAAATAAAACATTTGAAAACGGACCATTTTCCACATTTCTGAAGCATGACGTAATGGGGGGGTGTTATCTCTTTTGTCGAAAATCAGCCGTTTTTGCTCGAACATTAAATGCCTCCAAATGGTATTTAATTAACTTCCCGGGGTGAAGAAACCCTTTTTGAGAACTCAGAGTGAGTAAATTGGCCATTTTCATGCACTTTTAACCATTCCATAAATCTTGTGTTTTGGGCCCCTGGAAGCATGAAAATCACTTTAAACATGCTAATTTTAGCTCTAACACTGATGATCCACCTACAAATGTGAATTGACGTTCAAAAATAAAACATTTGAAAACGGACCATTTTCCACATTTCTGAAGCATGACGTAATGGGGGGGTGTTATCTCTTTTGTCGAAAATCAGCCGTTTTGCTCGAACATTAAATGCCTCCAAATGGTATTTAATTAACTTCCCGAGCCCCTGGAAGCATGAAAATCACTTTAAACATGCTAATTTTAGCTCTAACACTGATGATCCACCTACAAATGTGAACTGACGTTCAAAAATAAAACATTTGAAAACGGACCATTTTCCACATTTCTGAAGCATGACGTAATGGGGGGGTGTTATCTCTTTTGTCGAAAATCAGCCGTTTTTGCTCGAACATTAAATGCCTCCAAATGGTATTTAATTAACTTCCCGAGCCCCTGGAAGCATGAAAATCACTTTAAACATGCTAATTTTAGCTCTAACACTGATGATCCACCTACAAATGTGAACTGACGTTCAAAAATAAAACATTTGAAAACGGACCATTTTCCACATTTCTGAAGCATGACGTAATGGGGGGGTGTTATCTCTTTTGTCGAAAATCAGCCGTTTTTGCTCGAACATTAAATGCCTCCAAATGGTATTTAATTAACTTCCCGGGGTGAAGAAACCCTTTTTGAGAACTCAGAGTGAGTAAATTGGCCATTTTCATGCACTTTTAACCATTCCATAAATCTTGTGTTTTGGGCCCCTGGAAGCATGAAAATCACTTTAAACATGCTAATTTTAGCTCTAACACTGATGATCCACCTACAAATGTGAACTGACGTTCAAAAATAAAACATTTGAAAACGGACCATTTTCCACATTTCTGAAGCATGACGTAATGGGGGGGTGTTATCTCTTTTGTCGAAAATCAGCCGTTTTTGCTCGAACATTAAATGCCTCCAAATGGTATTTAATTAACTTCCCGGGGTGAAGAAACCCTTTTTGAGAACTCAGAGTGAGTAAATTGGCCATTTTCATGCACTTTTAACCATTCCATAAATCTTGTGTTTTGGGCCCCTGGAAGCATGAAAATCACTTTAAACATGCTAATTTTAGCTCTAACACTGATGATCCACCTACAAATGTGAACTGACGTTCAAAAATAAAACATTTGAAAACGGACCATTTTCCACATTTCTGAAGCATGACGTAATGGGGGGGTGTTATCTCTTTTGTCGAAAATCAGCCGTTTTTGCTCGAACATTAAATGCCTCCAAATGGTATTTAATTAACTTCCCGAGCCCCTGGAAGCATGAAAATCACTTTAAACATGCTAATTTTAGCTCTAACACTGATGATCCACCTACAAATGTGAACTGACGTTCAAAAATAAAACATTTGAAAACGGACCATTTTCCACATTTCTGAAGCATGACGTAATGGGGGGGTGTTATCTCTTTTGTCGAAAATCAGCCGTTTTTGCTCGAACATTAAATGCCTCCAAATGGTATTTAATTAACTTCCCGGGGTGAAGAAACCCTTTTTGAGAACTCAGAGTGAGTAAATTGGCCATTTTCATGCACTTTTAACCACTCCATAAATCTTGTGTTTTGGGCCCCTGGAAGCATGAAAATCACTTTAAACATGCTAATTTTAGCTCTAACACTGATGATCCACCTACAAATGTGAACTGACGTTCAAAAATAAAACATTTGAAAACGGACCATTTTCCACATTTCTGAAGCATGACGTAATGGGGGGGGTGTTATCTCTTTTGTCGAAAATCAGCCGTTTTTGCTCGAACATTAAATGCCTCCAAATGGTATTTAATTAACTTCCCGAGCCCCTGGAAGCATGAAAATCACTTTAAACATGCTAATTTTAGCTCTAACACTGATGATCCACCTACAAATGTGAACTGACGTTCAAAAATAAAACATTTGAAAACGGACCATTTTCCACATTTCTGAAGCATGACGTAATGGGGGGGTGTTATCTCTTTTGTCGAAAATCAGCCGTTTTTGCTCGAACATTAAATGCCTCCAAATGGTATTTAATTAACTTCCCGAGCCCCTGGAAGCATGAAAATCACTTTAAACATGCTAATTTTAGCTCTAACACTGATGATCCACCTACAAATGTGAACTGACGTTCAAAAATAAAACATTTAAAAACGGACCATTTTCCACATTTCTGAAGCATGACGTAATGGGGGGGGTGTTATCTCTTTTGTCGAAAATCAGCCGTTTTTGCTCGAACATTAAATGCCTCCAAATGGTATTTAATTAACTTCCCGGGGTGAAGAAACCCTTTTTGAGAACTCAGAGTGAGTAAATTGGCCATTTTCATGCACTTTTAACCATTCCATAAATCTTGTGTTTTGGGCCCCTGGAAGCATGAAAATCACTTTAAACATGCTAATTTTAGCTCTAACACTGATGATCCACCTACAAATGTGAACTGACGTTCAAAAATAAAACATTTGAAAACGGACCATTTTCCACATTTCTGAAGCATGACGTAATGGGGGGGTGTTATCTCTTTTGTCGAAAATCAGCCGTTTTTGCTCGAACATTAAATGCCTCCAAATGGTATTTAATTAACTTCCCGGGGTGAAGAAACCCTTTTTGAGAACTCAGAGTGAGTAAATTGGCCATTTTCATGCACTTTTAACCATTCCATAAATCTTGTGTTTTGGGCCCCTGGAAGCATGAAAATCACTTTAAACATGCTAATTTTAGCTCTAACACTGATGATCCACCTACAAATGTGAACTGACGTTCAAAAATAAAACATTTGAAAACGGACCATTTTCCACATTTCTGAAGCATGACGTAATGGGGGGGTGTTATCTCTTTTGTCGAAAATCAGCCGTTTTTGCTCGAACATTAAATGCCTCCAAATGGTATTTAATTAACTTCCCGAGCCCCTGGAAGCATGAAAATCACTTTAAACATGCTAATTTTAGCTCTAACACTGATGATCCACCTACAAATGTGAACTGACGTTCAAAAATAAAACATTTGAAAACGGACCATTTTCCACATTTCTGAAGCATGACGTAATGGGGGGGTGTTATCTCTTTTGTCGAAAATCAGCCGTTTTTGCTCGAACATTAAATGCCTCCAAATGGTATTTAATTAACTTCCCGAGCCCCTGGAAGCATGAAAATCACTTTAAACATGCTAATTTTAGCTCTAACACTGATGATCCACCTACAAATGTGAACTGACGTTCAAAAATAAAACATTTGAAAACGGACCATTTTCCACATTTCTGAAGCATGACGTAATGGGGGGGTGTTATCTCTTTTGTCGAAAATCAGCCGTTTTTGCTCGAACATTAAATGCCTCCAAATGGTATTTAATTAACTTCCCGGGGTGAAGAAACCCTTTTTGAGAACTCAGAGTGAGTAAATTGGCCATTTTCATGCACTTTTAACCATTCCATAAATCTTGTGTTTTGGGCCCCTGGAAGCATGAAAATCACTTTAAACATGCTAATTTTAGCTCTAACACTGATGATCCACCTACAAATGTGAACTGACGTTCAAAAATAAAACATTTGAAAACGGACCATTTTCCACATTTCTGAAGCATGACGTAATGGGGGGGTGTTATCTCTTTTGTCGAAAATCAGCCGTTTTTGCTCGAACATTAAATGCCTCCAAATGGTATTTAATTAACTTCCCGAGCCCCTGGAAGCATGAAAATCACTTTAAACATGCTAATTTTAGCTCTAACACTGATGATCCACCTACAAATGTGAACTGACGTTCAAAAATAAAACATTTGAAAACGGACCATTTTCCACATTTCTGAAGCATGACGTAATGGGGGGGTGTTATCTCTTTTGTCGAAAATCAGCCGTTTTTGCTCGAACATTAAATGCCTCCAAATGGTATTTAATTAACTTCCCGGGGTGAAGAAACCCTTTTTGAGAACTCAGAGTGAGTAAATTGGCCATTTTCATGCACTTTTAACCATTCCATAAATCTTGTGTTTTGGGCCCCTGGAAGCATGAAAATCACTTTAAACATGCTAATTTTAGCTCTAACACTGATGATCCACCTACAAATGTGAACTGACGTTCAAAAATAAAACATTTGAAAACGGACCATTTTCCACATTTCTGAAGCATGACGTAATGGGGGGGTGTTATCTCTTTTGTCGAAAATCAGCCGTTTTTGCTCGAACATTAAATGCCTCCAAATGGTATTTAATTAACTTCCCGAGCCCCTGGAAGCATGAAAATCACTTTAAACATGCTAATTTTAGCTCTAACACTGATGATCCACCTACAAATGTGAACTGACGTTCAAAAATAAAACATTTGAAAACGGACCATTTTCCACATTTCTGAAGCATGACGTAATGGGGGGGTGTTATCTCTTTTGTCGAAAATCAGCCGTTTTTGCTCGAACATTAAATGCCTCCAAATGGTATTTAATTAACTTCCCGGGGTGAAGAAACCCTTTTTGAGAACTCAGAGTGAGTAAATTGGCCATTTTCATGCACTTTTAACCATTCCATAAATCTTGTGTTTTGGGCCCCTGGAAGCATGAAAATCACTTTAAACATGCTAATTTTAGCTCTAACACTGATGATCCACCTACAAATGTGAACTGACGTTCAAAAATAAAACATTTGAAAACGGACCATTTTCCACATTTCTGAAGCATGACGTAATGGGGGGGTGTTATCTCTTTTGTCGAAAATCAGCCGTTTTTGCTCGAACATTAAATGCCTCCAAATGGTATTTAATTAACTTCCCGGGGTGAAGAAACCCTTTTTGAGAACTCAGAGTGAGTAAATTGGCCATTTTCATGCACTTTTAACCATTCCATAAATCTTGTGTTTTGGGCCCCTGGAAGCATGAAAATCACTTTAAACATGCTAATTTTAGCTCTAACACTGATGATCCACCTACAAATGTGAACTGACGTTCAAAAATAAAACATTTGAAAACGGACCATTTTCCACATTTCTGAAGCATGACGTAATGGGGGGGTGTTATCTCTTTTGTCGAAAATCAGCCGTTTTTGCTTGAACATTAAATGCCTCCAAATGGTATTTAATTAACTTCCCGAGCCCCTGGAAGCATGAAAATCACTTTAAACATGCTAATTTTAGCTCTAACACTGATGATCCACCTACAAATGTGAACTGATGTTCAAAAATAAAACATTTGAAAACGGACCATTTTCCACATTTCTGAAGCATGACGTAATGGGGGGGTGTTATCTCTTTTGTCGAAAATCAGCCGTTTTTGCTCGAACATTAAATGCCTCCAAATGGTATTTAATTAACTTCCCGGGGTGAAGAAACCCTTTTTGAGAACTCAGAGTGAGTAAATTGGCCATTTTCATGCACTTTTAACCATTCCATAAATCTTGTGTTTTGGGCCCCTGGAAGCATGAAAATCACTTTAAACATGCTAATTTTAGCTCTAACACTGATGATCCACCTACAAATGTGAACTGACGTTCAAAAATAAAACATTTGAAAACGGACCATTTTCCACATTTCTGAAGCATGACGTAATGGGGGGGTGTTATCTCTTTTGTCGAAAATCAGCCGTTTTTGCTCGAACATTAAATGCCTCCAAATGGTATTTAATTAACTTCCCGAGCCCCTGGAAGCATGAAAATCACTTTAAACATGCTAATTTTAGCTCTAACACTGATGATCCACCTACAAATGTGAACTGACGTTCAAAAATAAAACATTTGAAAACGGACCATTTTCCACATTTCTGAAGCATGACGTAATGGGGGGGTGTTATCTCTTTTGTCGAAAATCAGCCGTTTTTGCTCGAACATTAAATGCCTCCAAATGGTATTTAATTAACTTCCCGAGCCCCTGGAAGCATGAAAATCACTTTAAACATGCTAATTTTAGCTCTAACACTGATGATCTACCTACAAATGTGAACTGACGTTCAAAAATAAAACATTTGAAAACGGACCATTTTCCACATTTCTGAAGCATGACGTAATGGGGGGGTGTTATCTCTTTTGTCGAAAATCAGCCGTTTTTGCTCGAACATTAAATGCCTCCAAATGGTATTTAATTAACTTCCCGGGGTGAAGAAACCCTTTTTGAGAACTCAGAGTGAGTAAATTGGCCATTTTCATGCACTTTTAACCATTCCATAAATCTTGTGTTTTGGGCCCCTGGAAGCATGAAAATCACTTTAAACATGCTAATTTTAGCTCTAACACTGATGATCCACCTACAAATGTGAACTGACGTTCAAAAATAAAACATTTGAAAACGGACCATTTTCCACATTTCTGAAGCATGACGTAATGGGGGGGTGTTATCTCTTTTGTCGAAAATCAGCCGTTTTTGCTCGAACATTAAATGCCTCCAAATGGTATTTAATTAACTTCCCGGGGTGAAGAAACCCTTTTTGAGAACTCAGAGTGAGTAAATTGGCCATTTTCATGCACTTTTAACCATTCCATAAATCTTGTGTTTTGGGCCCCTGGAAGCATGAAAATCACTTTAAACATGCTAATTTTAGCTCTAACACTGATGATCCACCTACAAATGTGAACTGACGTTCAAAAATAAAACATTTGAAAACGGACCATTTTCCACATTTCTGAAGCATGACGTAATGGGGGGGTGTTATCTCTTTTGTCGAAAATCAGCCGTTTTTGCTCGAACATTAAATGCCTCCAAATGGTATTTAATTAACTTCCCGGGGTGAAGAAACCCTTTTTGAGAACTCAGAGTGAGTAAATTGGCCATTTTCATGCACTTTTAACCATTCCATAAATCTTGTGTTTTGGGCCCCTGGAAGCATGAAAATCACTTTAAACATGCTAATTTTAGCTCTAACACTGATGATCCACCTACAAATGTGAATTGACGTTCAAAAATAAAACATTTGAAAACGGACCATTTTCCACATTTCTGAAGCATGACGTAATGGGGGGGTGTTATCTCTTTTGTCGAAAATCAGCCGTTTTGCTCGAACATTAAATGCCTCCAAATGGTATTTAATTAACTTCCCGAGCCCCTGGAAGCATGAAAATCACTTTAAACATGCTAATTTTAGCTCTAACACTGATGATCCACCTACAAATGTGAACTGACGTTCAAAAATAAAACATTTGAAAACGGACCATTTTCCACATTTCTGAAGCATGACGTAATGGGGGGGTGTTATCTCTTTTGTCGAAAATCAGCCGTTTTTGCTCGAACATTAAATGCCTCCAAATGGTATTTAATTAACTTCCCGAGCCCCTGGAAGCATGAAAATCACTTTAAACATGCTAATTTTAGCTCTAACACTGATGATCCACCTACAAATGTGAACTGACGTTCAAAAATAAAACATTTGAAAACGGACCATTTTCCACATTTCTGAAGCATGACGTAATGGGGGGGTGTTATCTCTTTTGTCGAAAATCAGCCGTTTTTGCTCGAACATTAAATGCCTCCAAATGGTATTTAATTAACTTCCCGGGGTGAAGAAACCCTTTTTGAGAACTCAGAGTGAGTAAATTGGCCATTTTCATGCACTTTTAACCATTCCATAAATCTTGTGTTTTGGGCCCCTGGAAGCATGAAAATCACTTTAAACATGCTAATTTTAGCTCTAACACTGATGATCCACCTACAAATGTGAACTGACGTTCAAAAATAAAACATTTGAAAACGGACCATTTTCCACATTTCTGAAGCATGACGTAATGGGGGGGTGTTATCTCTTTTGTCGAAAATCAGCCGTTTTTGCTCGAACATTAAATGCCTCCAAATGGTATTTAATTAACTTCCCGGGGTGAAGAAACCCTTTTTGAGAACTCAGAGTGAGTAAATTGGCCATTTTCATGCACTTTTAACCATTCCATAAATCTTGTGTTTTGGGCCCCTGGAAGCATGAAAATCACTTTAAACATGCTAATTTTAGCTCTAACACTGATGATCCACCTACAAATGTGAACTGACGTTCAAAAATAAAACATTTGAAAACGGACCATTTTCCACATTTCTGAAGCATGACGTAATGGGGGGGTGTTATCTCTTTTGTCGAAAATCAGCCGTTTTTGCTCGAACATTAAATGCCTCCAAATGGTATTTAATTAACTTCCCGAGCCCCTGGAAGCATGAAAATCACTTTAAACATGCTAATTTTAGCTCTAACACTGATGATCCACCTACAAATGTGAACTGACGTTCAAAAATAAAACATTTGAAAACGGACCATTTTCCACATTTCTGAAGCATGACGTAATGGGGGGGTGTTATCTCTTTTGTCGAAAATCAGCCGTTTTTGCTCGAACATTAAATGCCTCCAAATGGTATTTAATTAACTTCCCGGGGTGAAGAAACCCTTTTTGAGAACTCAGAGTGAGTAAATTGGCCATTTTCATGCACTTTTAACCACTCCATAAATCTTGTGTTTTGGGCCCCTGGAAGCATGAAAATCACTTTAAACATGCTAATTTTAGCTCTAACACTGATGATCCACCTACAAATGTGAACTGACGTTCAAAAATAAAACATTTGAAAACGGACCATTTTCCACATTTCTGAAGCATGACGTAATGGGGGGGGTGTTATCTCTTTTGTCGAAAATCAGCCGTTTTTGCTCGAACATTAAATGCCTCCAAATGGTATTTAATTAACTTCCCGAGCCCCTGGAAGCATGAAAATCACTTTAAACATGCTAATTTTAGCTCTAACACTGATGATCCACCTACAAATGTGAACTGACGTTCAAAAATAAAACATTTGAAAACGGACCATTTTCCACATTTCTGAAGCATGACGTAATGGGGGGGTGTTATCTCTTTTGTCGAAAATCAGCCGTTTTTGCTCGAACATTAAATGCCTCCAAATGGTATTTAATTAACTTCCCGAGCCCCTGGAAGCATGAAAATCACTTTAAACATGCTAATTTTAGCTCTAACACTGATGATCCACCTACAAATGTGAACTGACGTTCAAAAATAAAACATTTAAAAACGGACCATTTTCCACATTTCTGAAGCATGACGTAATGGGGGGGGTGTTATCTCTTTTGTCGAAAATCAGCCGTTTTTGCTCGAACATTAAATGCCTCCAAATGGTATTTAATTAACTTCCCGGGGTGAAGAAACCCTTTTTGAGAACTCAGAGTGAGTAAATTGGCCATTTTCATGCACTTTTAACCATTCCATAAATCTTGTGTTTTGGGCCCCTGGAAGCATGAAAATCACTTTAAACATGCTAATTTTAGCTCTAACACTGATGATCCACCTACAAATGTGAACTGACGTTCAAAAATAAAACATTTGAAAACGGACCATTTTCCACATTTCTGAAGCATGACGTAATGGGGGGGTGTTATCTCTTTTGTCGAAAATCAGCCGTTTTTGCTCGAACATTAAATGCCTCCAAATGGTATTTAATTAACTTCCCGGGGTGAAGAAACCCTTTTTGAGAACTCAGAGTGAGTAAATTGGCCATTTTCATGCACTTTTAACCATTCCATAAATCTTGTGTTTTGGGCCCCTGGAAGCATGAAAATCACTTTAAACATGCTAATTTTAGCTCTAACACTGATGATCCACCTACAAATGTGAACTGACGTTCAAAAATAAAACATTTGAAAACGGACCATTTTCCACATTTCTGAAGCATGACGTAATGGGGGGGTGTTATCTCTTTTGTCGAAAATCAGCCGTTTTTGCTCGAACATTAAATGCCTCCAAATGGTATTTAATTAACTTCCCGAGCCCCTGGAAGCATGAAAATCACTTTAAACATGCTAATTTTAGCTCTAACACTGATGATCCACCTACAAATGTGAACTGACGTTCAAAAATAAAACATTTGAAAACGGACCATTTTCCACATTTCTGAAGCATGACGTAATGGGGGGGTGTTATCTCTTTTGTCGAAAATCAGCCGTTTTTGCTCGAACATTAAATGCCTCCAAATGGTATTTAATTAACTTCCCGAGCCCCTGGAAGCATGAAAATCACTTTAAACATGCTAATTTTAGCTCTAACACTGATGATCCACCTACAAATGTGAACTGACGTTCAAAAATAAAACATTTGAAAACGGACCATTTTCCACATTTCTGAAGCATGACGTAATGGGGGGGTGTTATCTCTTTTGTCGAAAATCAGCCGTTTTTGCTCGAACATTAAATGCCTCCAAATGGTATTTAATTAACTTCCCGGGGTGAAGAAACCCTTTTTGAGAACTCAGAGTGAGTAAATTGGCCATTTTCATGCACTTTTAACCATTCCATAAATCTTGTGTTTTGGGCCCCTGGAAGCATGAAAATCACTTTAAACATGCTAATTTTAGCTCTAACACTGATGATCCACCTACAAATGTGAACTGACGTTCAAAAATAAAACATTTGAAAACGGACCATTTTCCACATTTCTGAAGCATGACGTAATGGGGGGGTGTTATCTCTTTTGTCGAAAATCAGCCGTTTTTGCTCGAACATTAAATGCCTCCAAATGGTATTTAATTAACTTCCCGAGCCCCTGGAAGCATGAAAATCACTTTAAACATGCTAATTTTAGCTCTAACACTGATGATCCACCTACAAATGTGAACTGACGTTCAAAAATAAAACATTTGAAAACGGACCATTTTCCACATTTCTGAAGCATGACGTAATGGGGGGGTGTTATCTCTTTTGTCGAAAATCAGCCGTTTTTGCTCGAACATTAAATGCCTCCAAATGGTATTTAATTAACTTCCCGGGGTGAAGAAACCCTTTTTGAGAACTCAGAGTGAGTAAATTGGCCATTTTCATGCACTTTTAACCATTCCATAAATCTTGTGTTTTGGGCCCCTGGAAGCATGAAAATCACTTTAAACATGCTAATTTTAGCTCTAACACTGATGATCCACCTACAAATGTGAACTGACGTTCAAAAATAAAACATTTGAAAACGGACCATTTTCCACATTTCTGAAGCATGACGTAATGGGGGGGTGTTATCTCTTTTGTCGAAAATCAGCCGTTTTTGCTCGAACATTAAATGCCTCCAAATGGTATTTAATTAACTTCCCGAGCCCCTGGAAGCATGAAAATCACTTTAAACATGCTAATTTTAGCTCTAACACTGATGATCCACCTACAAATGTGAACTGACGTTCAAAAATAAAACATTTGAAAACGGACCATTTTCCACATTTCTGAAGCATGACGTAATGGGGGGGTGTTATCTCTTTTGTCGAAAATCAGCCGTTTTTGCTCGAACATTAAATGCCTCCAAATGGTATTTAATTAACTTCCCGGGGTGAAGAAACCCTTTTTGAGAACTCAGAGTGAGTAAATTGGCCATTTTCATGCACTTTTAACCATTCCATAAATCTTGTGTTTTGGGCCCCTGGAAGCATGAAAATCACTTTAAACATGCTAATTTTAGCTCTAACACTGATGATCCACCTACAAATGTGAACTGACGTTCAAAAATAAAACATTTGAAAACGGACCATTTTCCACATTTCTGAAGCATGACGTAATGGGGGGGTGTTATCTCTTTTGTCGAAAATCAGCCGTTTTTGCTCGAACATTAAATGCCTCCAAATGGTATTTAATTAACTTCCCGGGGTGAAGAAACCCTTTTTGAGAACTCAGAGTGAGTAAATTGGCCATTTTCATGCACTTTTAACCATTCCATAAATCTTGTGTTTTGGGCCCCTGGAAGCATGAAAATCACTTTAAACATGCTAATTTTAGCTCTAACACTGATGATCCACCTACAAATGTGAACTGACGTTCAAAAATAAAACATTTGAAAACGGACCATTTTCCACATTTCTGAAGCATGACGTAATGGGGGGGTGTTATCTCTTTTGTCGAAAATCAGCCGTTTTTGCTTGAACATTAAATGCCTCCAAATGGTATTTAATTAACTTCCCGAGCCCCTGGAAGCATGAAAATCACTTTAAACATGCTAATTTTAGCTCTAACACTGATGATCCACCTACAAATGTGAACTGATGTTCAAAAATAAAACATTTGAAAACGGACCATTTTCCACATTTCTGAAGCATGACGTAATGGGGGGGTGTTATCTCTTTTGTCGAAAATCAGCCGTTTTTGCTCGAACATTAAATGCCTCCAAATGGTATTTAATTAACTTCCCGGGGTGAAGAAACCCTTTTTGAGAACTCAGAGTGAGTAAATTGGCCATTTTCATGCACTTTTAACCATTCCATAAATCTTGTGTTTTGGGCCCCTGGAAGCATGAAAATCACTTTAAACATGCTAATTTTAGCTCTAACACTGATGATCCACCTACAAATGTGAACTGACGTTCAAAAATAAAACATTTGAAAACGGACCATTTTCCACATTTCTGAAGCATGACGTAATGGGGGGGTGTTATCTCTTTTGTCGAAAATCAGCCGTTTTTGCTCGAACATTAAATGCCTCCAAATGGTATTTAATTAACTTCCCGAGCCCCTGGAAGCATGAAAATCACTTTAAACATGCTAATTTTAGCTCTAACACTGATGATCCACCTACAAATGTGAACTGACGTTCAAAAATAAAACATTTGAAAACGGACCATTTTCCACATTTCTGAAGCATGACGTAATGGGGGGGTGTTATCTCTTTTGTCGAAAATCAGCCGTTTTTGCTCGAACATTAAATGCCTCCAAATGGTATTTAATTAACTTCCCGAGCCCCTGGAAGCATGAAAATCACTTTAAACATGCTAATTTTAGCTCTAACACTTATGATCTACCTACAAATGTGAACTGACGTTCAAAAATAAAACATTTGAAAACGGACCATTTTCCACATTTCTGAAGCATGACGTAATGGGGGGGTGTTATCTCTTTTGTCGAAAATCAGCCGTTTTTGCTCGAACATTAAATGCCTCCAAATGGTATTTAATTAACTTCCCGGGGTGAAGAAACCCTTTTTGAGAACTCAGAGTGAGTAAATTGGCCATTTTCATGCACTTTTAACCATTCCATAAATCTTGTGTTTTGGGCCCCTGGAAGCATGAAAATCACTTTAAACATGCTAATTTTAGCTCTAACACTGATGATCCACCTACAAATGTGAACTGACGTTCAAAAATAAAACATTTGAAAACGGACCATTTTCCACATTTCTGAAGCATGACGTAATGGGGGGGTGTTATCTCTTTTGTCGAAAATCAGCCGTTTTTGCTCGAACATTAAATGCCTCCAAATGGTATTTAATTAACTTCCCGGGGTGAAGAAACCCTTTTTGAGAACTCAGAGTGAGTAAATTGGCCATTTTCATGCACTTTTAACCATTCCATAAATCTTGTGTTTTGGGCCCCTGGAAGCATGAAAATCACTTTAAACATGCTAATTTTAGCTCTAACACTGATGATCCACCTACAAATGTGAACTGACGTTCAAAAATAAAACATTTGAAAACGGACCATTTTCCACATTTCTGAAGCATGACGTAATGGGGGGGTGTTATCTCTTTTGTCGAAAATCAGCCGTTTTTGCTCGAACATTAAATGCCTCCAAATGGTATTTAATTAACTTCCCGGGGTGAAGAAACCCTTTTTGAGAACTCAGAGTGAGTAAATTGGCCATTTTCATGCACTTTTAACCATTCCATAAATCTTGTGTTTTGGGCCCCTGGAAGCATGAAAATCACTTTAAACATGCTAATTTTAGCTCTAACACTGATGATCCACCTACAAATGTGAACTGACGTTCAAAAATAAAACATTTGAAAACGGACCATTTTCCACATTTCTGAAGCATGACGTAATGGGGGGGTGTTATCTCTTTTGTCGAAAATCAGCCGTTTTTGCTCGAACATTAAATGCCTCCAAATGGTATTTAATTAACTTCCCGGGGTGAAGAAACCCTTTTTGAGAACTCAGAGTGAGTAAATTGGCCATTTTCATGCACTTTTAACCATTCCATAAATCTTGTGTTTTGGGCCCCTGGAAGCATGAAAATCACTTTAAACATGCTAATTTTAGCTCTAACACTGATGATCCACCTACAAATGTGAACTGACGTTCAAAAATAAAACATTTGAAAACGGACCATTTTCCACATTTCTGAAGCATGACGTAATGGGGGGGTGTTATCTCTTTTGTCGAAAATCAGCCGTTTTTGCTCGAACATTAAATGCCTCCAAATGGTATTTAATTAACTTCCCGAGCCCCTGGAAGCATGAAAATCACTTTAAACATGCTAATTTTAGCTCTAACACTGATGATCCACCTACAAATGTGAACTGACGTTCAAAAATAAAACATTTGAAAACGGACCATTTTCCACATTTCTGAAGCATGACGTAATGGGGGGGTGTTATCTCTTTTGTCGAAAATCAGCCGTTTTTGCTCGAACATTAAATGCCTCCAAATGGTATTTAATTAACTTCCCGGGGTGAAGAAACCCTTTTTGAGAACTCAGAGTGAGTAAATTGGCCATTTTCATGCACTTTTAACCATTCCATAAATCTTGTGTTTTGGGCCCCTGGAAGCATGAAAATCACTTTAAACATGCTAATTTTAGCTCTAACACTGATGATCCACCTACAAATGTGAACTGACGTTCAAAAATAAAACATTTGAAAACGGACCATTTTCCACATTTCTGAAGCATGACGTAATGGGGGGGTGTTATCTCTTTTGTCGAAAATCAGCCGTTTTTGCTCGAACATTAAATGCCTCCAAATGGTATTTAATTAACTTCCCGGG
Source organism: Lissotriton vulgaris (assembly GCF_964263255.1). NCBI lineage: Eukaryota > Metazoa > Chordata > Amphibia > Caudata > Salamandridae > Lissotriton > Lissotriton vulgaris. The sequence goes on along the minus strand of NW_028249692.1, from coordinate 12,811 downwards.
GTGAAGAAACCCTTTTTGAGAACTCAGAGTGAGTAAATTGGCCATTTTCATGCACTTTTAACCATTCCATAAATCTTGTGTTTTGGGCCCCTGGAAGCATGAAAATCACTTTAAACATGCTAATTTTAGCTCTAACACTGATGATCCACCTACAAATGTGAACTGACGTTCAAAAATTAAACATTTGAAAACGGACCATTTTCCACATTTCTGAAGCATGACGTAATGGGGGGGTGTTATCTCTTTTGTCGAAAATCAGCCGTTTTTGCTCGAACATTAAATGCCTCCAAATGGTATTTAATTAACTTCCCGGGGTGAAGAAACCCTTTTTGAGAACTCAGAGTGAGTAAATTGGCCATTTTCATGCACTTTTAACCATTCCATAAATCTTGTGTTTTGGGCCCCTGGAAGCATGAAAATCACTTTAAACATGCTAATTTTAGCTCTAACACTGATGATCCACCTACAAATGTGAACTGACGTTCAAAAATAAAACATTTGAAAACGGACCATTTTCCACATTTCTGAAGCATGACGTAATGGGGGGGTGTTATCTCTTTTGTCGAAAATCAGCCGTTTTTGCTCGAACATTAAATGCCTCCAAATGGTATTTAATTAACTTCCCGGGGTGAAGAAACCCTTTTTGAGAACTCAGAGTGAGTAAATTGGCCATTTTCATGCACTTTTAACCATTCCATAAATCTTGTGTTTTGGGCCCCTGGAAGCATGAAAATCACTTTAAACATGCTAATTTTAGCTCTAACACTGATGATCCACCTACAAATGTGAACTGACGTTCAAAAATAAAACATTTGAAAACGGACCATTTTCCACATTTCTGAAGCATGACGTAATGGGGGGGTGTTATCTCTTTTGTCGAAAATCAGCCGTTTTTGCTCGAACATTAAATGCCTCCAAATGGTATTTAATTAACCTTCCGAGCCCCTGGAAGCATGAAAATCACTTTAAACATGCTAATTTTAGCTCTAACACTGATGATCCACCTACAAATGTGAACTGACGTTCAAAAATAAAACATTTGAAAACGGACCATTTTCCACATTTCTGAAGCATGACGTAATGGGGGGGTGTTATCTCTTTTGTCGAAAATCAGCCGTTTTTGCTCGAACATTAAATGCCTCCAAATGGTATTTAATTAACTTCCCGAGCCCCTGGAAGCATGAAAATCACTTTAAACATGCTAATTTTAGCTCTAACACTGATGATCCACCTACAAATGTGAACTGACGTTCAAAAATAAAACATTTGAAAACGGACCATTTTCCACATTTCTGAAGCATGACGTAATGGGGGGGTGTTATCTCTTTTGTCGAAAATCAGCCGTTTTTGCTCGAACATTAAATGCCTCCAAATGGTATTTAATTAACTTCCCGGGGTGAAGAAACCCTTTTTGAGAACTCAGAGTGAGTAAATTGGCCATTTTCATGCACTTTTAACCATTCCATAAATCTTGTGTTTTGGGCCCCTGGAAGCATGAAAATCACTTTAAACATGCTAATTTTAGCTCTAACACTGATGATCCACCTACAAATGTGAACTGACGTTCAAAAATAAAACATTTGAAAACGGACCATTTTCCACATTTCTGAAGCATGACGTAATGGGGGGGTGTTATCTCTTTTGTCGAAAATCAGCCGTTTTTGCTCGAACATTAAATGCCTCCAAATGGTATTTAATTAACTTCCCGAGCCCCTGGAAGCATGAAAATCACTTTAAACATGCTAATTTTAGCTCTAACACTGATGATCCACCTACAAATGTGAACTGACGTTCAAAAATAAAACATTTGAAAACGGACCATTTTCCACATTTCTGAAGCATGACGTAATGGGGGGGTGTTATCTCTTTTGTCGAAAATCAGCCGTTTTTGCTCGAACATTAAATGCCTCCAAATGGTATTTAATTAACTTCCCGGGGTGAAGAAACCCTTTTTGAGAACTCAGAGTGAGTAAATTGGCCATTTTCATGCACTTTTAACCATTCCATAAATCTTGTCTTTTGGGCCCCTGGAAGCATGAAAATCACTTTAAACATGCTAATTTTAGCTCTAACACTGATGATCCACCTACAAATGTGAACTGACGTTCAAAAATAAAACATTTGAAAACGGACCATTTTCCACATTTCTGAAGCATGACGTAATGGGGGGGTGTTATCTCTTTTGTCGAAAATCAGCCGTTTTTGCTCGAACATTAAATGCCTCCAAATGGTATTTAATTAACTTCCCGGGGTGAAGAAACCCTTTTTGAGAACTCAGAGTGAGTAAATTGGCCATTTTCATGCACTTTTAACCATTCCATAAATCTTGTGTTTTGGGCCCCTGGAAGCATGAAAATCACTTTAAACATGCTAATTTTAGCTCTAACATTGATGATCCACCTACAAATGTGAACTGACGTTCAAAAATAAAACATTTGAAAACGGACCATTTTCCACATTTCTGAAGCATGACGTAATGGGGGGGTGTTATCTCTTTTGTCGAAAATCAGCCGTTTTTGCTCGAACATTAAATGCCTCCAAATGGTATTTAATTAACTTCCCGAGCCCCTGGAAGCATGAAAATCACTTTAAACATGCTAATTTTAGCTCTAACACTGATGATCCACCTACAAATGTGAACTGACGTTCAAAAATAAAACATTTGAAAACGGACCATTTTCCACATTTCTGAAGCATGACGTAATGGGGGGGTGTTATCTCTTTTGTCGAAAATCAGCCGTTTTTGCTCGAACATTAAATGCCTCCAAATGGTATTTAATTAACTTCCCGGGGTGAAGAAACCCTTTTTGAGAACTCAGAGTGAGTAAATTGGCCATTTTCATGCACTTTTAACCATTCCATAAATCTTGTGTTTTGGGCCCCTGGAAGCATGAAAATCACTTTAAACATGCTAATTTTAGCTCTAACACTGATGATCCACCTACAAATGTGAACTGACGATCAAAAATAAAACATTTGAAAACGGACCATTTTCCACATTTCTGAAGCATGACGTAATGGGGGGGTGTTATCTCTTTTGTCGAAAATCAGCCGTTTTTGCTCGAACATTAAATGCCTCCAAATGGTATTTAATTAACTTCCCGGGGTGAAGAAACCCTTTTTGAGAACTCAGAGTGAGTAAATTGGCCATTTTCATGCACTTTTAACCATTCCATAAATCTTGTGTTTTGGGCCCCTGGAAGCATGAAAATCACTTTAAACATGCTAATTTTAGCTCTAACACTGATGATCCACCTACAAATGTGAACTGACGTTCAAAAATAAAACATTTGAAAACGGACCATTTTCCACATTTCTGAAGCATGACGTAATGGGGGGGTGTTATCTCTTTTGTCGAAAATCAGCCGTTTTTGCTCGAACATTAAATGCCTCCAAATGGTATTTAATTAACTTCCCGAGCCCCTGGAAGCATGAAAATCACTTTAAACATGCTAATTTTAGCTCTAACACTGATGATCCACCTACAAATGTGAACTGACGTTCAAAAATAAAACATTTGAAAACGGACCATTTTCCACATTTCTGAAGCATGACGTAATGGGGGGGTGTTATCTCTTTTGTCGAAAATCAGCCGTTTTTGCTCGAACATTAAATGCCTCCAAATGGTATTTAATTAACTTCCCGGGGTGAAGAAACCCTTTTTGAGAACTCAGAGTGAGTAAATTGGCCATTTTCATGCACTTTTAACCATTCCATAAATCTTGTGTTTTGGGCCCCTGGAAGCATGAAAATCACTTTAAACATGCTAATTTTAGCTCTAACACTGATGATCCACCTACAAATGTGAACTGACGTTCAAAAATAAAACATTTGAAAACGGACCATTTTCCACATTTCTGAAGCATGACGTAATGGGGGGTGTTATCTCTTTTGTCGAAAATCAGCCGTTTTTGCTCGAACATTAAATGTCTCCAAATGGTATTTAATTAACTTCCCGGGGTGAAGAAACCCTTTTTGAGAACTCAGAGTGAGTAAATTGGCCATTTTCATGCACTTTTAACCATTCCATAAATCTTGTGTTTTGGGCCCCTGGAAGCATGAAAATCACTTTAAACATGCTAATTTTAGCTCTAACACTGATGATCCACCTACAAATGTGAACTGACGTTCAAAAATAAAACATTTGAAAACGGACCATTTTCCACATTTCTGAAGCATGACGTAATGGGGGGGTGTTATCTCTTTTGTCGAAAATCAGCCGTTTTTGCTCGAACATTAAATGCCTCCAAATGGTATTTAATTAACTTCCCGGGGTGAAGAAACCCTTTTTGAGAACTCAGAGTGAGTAAATTGGCCATTTTCATGCACTTTTAACCATTCCATAAATCTTGTGTTTTGGGCCCCTGGAAGCATGAAAATCACTTTAAACATGCTAATTTTAGCTCTAACACTGATGATCCACCTACAAATGTGAACTGACGTTCAAAAATAAAACATTTGAAAACGGACCATTTTCCACATTTCTGAAGCATGACGTAATGGGGGGGTGTTATCTCTTTTGTCGAAAATCAGCCGTTTTTGCTCGAACATTAAATGCCTCCAAATGGTATTTAATTAACTTCCCGAGCCCCTGGAAGCATGAAAATCACTTTAAACATGCTAATTTTAGCTCTAACACTGATGATCCACCTACAAATGTGAACTGACGTTCAAAAATAAAACATTTGAAAACGGACCATTTTCCACATTTCTGAAGCATGACGTAATGGGGGGGTGTTATCTCTTTTGTCGAAAATCAGCCGTTTTTGCTCGAACATTAAATGCCTCCAAATGGTATTTAATTAACTTCCCGGGGTGAAGAAACCCTTTTTGAGAACTCAGAGTGAGTAAATTGGCCATTTTCATGCACTTTTAACCATTCCATAAATCTTGTGTTTTGGGCCCCTGGAAGCATGAAAATCACTTTAAACATGCTAATTTTAGCTCTAACACTGATGATCCACCTACAAATGTGAACTGACGTTCAAAAATAAAACATTTGAAAACGGACCATTTTCCACATTTCTGAAGCATGACGTAATGGGGGGGTGTTATCTCTTTTGTCGAAAATCAGCCGTTTTTGCTCGAACATTAAATGCCTCCAAATGGTATTTAATTAACTTCCCGGGGTGAAGAAACCCTTTTTGAGAACTCAGAGTGAGTAAATTGGCCATTTTCATGCACTTTTAACCATTCCATAAATCTTGTGTTTTGCGCCCCTGGAAGCATGAAAATCACTTTAAACATGCTAATTTTAGCTCTAACACTGATGATCCACCTACAAATGTGAACTGACGTTCAAAAATAAAACATTTGAAAACGGACCATTTTCCACATTTCTGAAGCATGACGTAATGGGGGGGTGTTATCTCTTTTGTCGAAAATCAGCCGTTTTTGCTCGAACATTAAATGCCTCCAAATGGTATTTAATTAACTTCCCGAGCCCCTGGAAGCATGAAAATCACTTTAAACATGCGAATTTTAGCTCTAACACTGATGATCCACCTACAAATGTGAACTGACGTTCAAAAATAAAACATTTGAAAACGGACCATTTTCCACATTTCTGAAGCATGACGTAATGGGGGGGTGTTATCTCTTTTGTCGAAAATCAGCCGTTTTTGCTCGAACATTAAATGCCTCCAAATGGTATTTAATTAACTTCCCGGGGTGAAGAAACCCTTTTTGAGAACTCAGAATGAGTAAATTGGCCATTTTCATGCACTTTTAACCATTCCATAAATCTTGTGTTTTGGGCCCCTGGAAGCATGAAAATCACTTTAAACATGCTAATTTTAGCTCTAACACTGATGATCCACCTACAAATGTGAACTGACGTTCAAAAATAAAACATTTGAAAACGGACCATTTTCCACATTTCTGAAGCATGACGTAATGGGGGGTGTTATCTCTTTTGTCGAAAATCAGCCGTTTTTGCTCGAACATTAAATGCCTCCAAATGGTATTTAATTAACTTCCCGAGCACCTGGAAGCATGAAAATCACTTTAAACATGCTAATTTTAGCTCTAACACTGATGATCCACCTACAAATGTGAACTGACGTTCAAAAATAAAACATTTGAAAACGGACCATTTTCCACATTTCTGAAGCATGACGTAATGGGGGGGTGTTATCTCTTTTGTCGAAAATCAGCCGTTTTTGCTCGAACATTAAATGCCTCCAAATGGTATTTAATTAACTTCCCGAGCCCCTGGAAGCATGAAAATCACTTTAAACATGCTAATTTTAGCTCTAACACTGATGATCCACCTACAAATGTGAACTGACGTTCAAAAATAAAACATTTGAAAACGGACCATTTTCCACATTTCTGAAGCATGACGTAATGGGGGGGTGTTATCTCTTTTGTCGAAAATCAGCCGTTTTTGCTCGAACATTAAATGCCTCCAAATGGTATTTAATTAACTTCCCGGGGTGAAGAAACCCTTTTTGAGAACTCAGAGTGAGTAAATTGGCCATTTTCATGCACTTTTAACCATTCCATAAATCTTGTGTTTTGGGCCCCTGGAAGCATGAAAATCACTTTAAACATGCTAATTTTAGCTCTAACACTGATGATCCACCTACAAATGTGAACTGACGTTCAAAAATAAAACATTTGAAAACGGACCATTTTCCACATTTCTGAAGCATGACGTAATGGGGGGGTGTTATCTCTTTTGTCGAAAATCAGCCGTTTTTGCTCGAACATTAAATGCCTCCAAATGGTATTTAATTAACTTCCCGGGGTGAAGAAACCCTTTTTGAGAACTCAGAGTGAGTAAATTGGCCATTTTCATGCACTTTTAACCATTCCATAAATCTTGTGTTTTGCGCCCCTGGAAGCATGAAAATCACTTTAAACATGCTAATTTTAGCTCTAACACTGATGATCCACCTACAAATGTGAACTGACGTTCAAAAATAAAACATTTGAAAACGGACCATTTTCCACATTTCTGAAGCATGACGTAATGGGGGGGTGTTATCTCTTTTGTCGAAAATCAGCCGTTTTTGCTCGAACATTAAATGCCTCCAAATGGTATTTAATTAACTTCCCGAGCCCCTGGAAGCATGAAAATCACTTTAAACATGCGAATTTTAGCTCTAACACTGATGATCCACCTACAAATGTGAACTGACGTTCAAAAATAAAACATTTGAAAACGGACCATTTTCCACATTTCTGAAGCATGACGTAATGGGGGGGTGTTATCTCTTTTGTCGAAAATCAGCCGTTTTTGCTCGAACATTAAATGCCTCCAAATGGTATTTAATTAACTTCCCGGGGTGAAGAAACCCTTTTTGAGAACTCAGAATGAGTAAATTGGCCATTTTCATGCACTTTTAACCATTCCATAAATCTTGTGTTTTGGGCCCCTGGAAGCATGAAAATCACTTTAAACATGCTAATTTTAGCTCTAACACTGATGATCCACCTACAAATGTGAACTGACGTTCAAAAATAAAACATTTGAAAACGGACCATTTTCCACATTTCTGAAGCATGACGTAATGGGGGGTGTTATCTCTTTTGTCGAAAATCAGCCGTTTTTGCTCGAACATTAAATGCCTCCAAATGGTATTTAATTAACTTCCCGAGCACCTGGAAGCATGAAAATCACTTTAAACATGCTAATTTTAGCTCTAACACTGATGATCCACCTACAAATGTGAACTGACGTTCAAAAATAAAACATTTGAAAACGGACCATTTTCCACATTTCTGAAGCATGACGTAATGGGGGGGTGTTATCTCTTTTGTCGAAAATCAGCCGTTTTTGCTCGAACATTAAATGCCTCCAAATGGTATTTAATTAACTTCCCGAGCCCCTGGAAGCATGAAAATCACTTTAAACATGCTAATTTTAGCTCTAACACTGATGATCCACCTACAAATGTGAACTGACGTTCAAAAATAAAACATTTGAAAACGGACCATTTTCCACATTTCTGAAGCATGACGTAATGGGGGGGTGTTATCTCTTTTGTCGAAAATCAGCCGTTTTTGCTCGAACATTAAATGCCTCCAAATGGTATTTAATTAACTTCCCGGGGTGAAGAAACCCTTTTTGAGAACTCAGAGTGAGTAAATTGGCCATTTTCATGCACTTTTAACCATTCCATAAATCTTGTGTTTTGGGCCCCTGGAAGCATGAAAATCACTTTAAACATGCTAATTTTAGCTCTAACACTGATGATCCACCTACAAATGTGAACTGACGTTCAAAAATAAAACATTTGAAAACGGACCATTTTCCACATTTCTGAAGCATGACGTAATGGGGGGGTGTTATCTCTTTTGTCGAAAATCAGCTGTTTTTGCTCGAACATTAAATGCCTCCAAATGGTATTTAATTAACTTCCCGGGGTGAAGAAACCCTTTTTGAGAACTCAGAGTGAGTAAATTGGCCATTTTCATGCACTTTTAACCATTCCATAAATCTTGTGTTTTGGGCCCCTGGAAGCATGAAAATCACTTTAAACATGCTAATTTTAGCTCTAACACTGATGATCCACCTACAAATGTGAACTGACGTTCAAAAATAAAACATTTGAAAACGGACCATTTTCCACATTTCTGAAGCATGACGTAATGGGGGGGTGTTATCTCTTTTGTCGAAAATCAGCCGTTTTGCTCGAACATTAAATGCCTCCAAATGGTATTTAATTAACTTCCCGAGCCCCTGGAAGCATGAAAATCACTTTAAACATGCTAATTTTAGCTCTAACACTGATGATCCACCTACAAATGTGAACTGACGTTCAAAAATAAAACATTTGAAAACGGACCATTTTCCACATTTCTGAAGCATGACGTAATGGGGGGGTGTTATCTCTTTTGTCAAAAATCAGCCGTTTTTGCTCGAACATTAAATGCCTCCAAATGGTATTTAATTAACTTCCCGAGCCCCTGGAAGCATGAAAATCACTTTAAACATGCTAATTTTAGCTCTAACACTGATGATCCACCTACAAATGTGAACTGATGTTCAAAAATAAAACATTTGAAAACGGACCATTTTCCACATTTCTGAAGCATGACGTAATGGGGGGGTGTTATCTCTTTTGTCGAAAATCAGCCGTTTTTGCTCGAACATTAAATGCCTCCAAATGGTATTTAATTAACTTCCCGGGGTGAAGAAACCCTTTTTGAGAACTCAGAGTGAGTAAATTGGCCATTTTCATGCACTTTTAACCATTCCATAAATCTTGTGTTTTGGGCCCCTGGAAGCATGAAAATCACTTTAAACATGCTAATTTTAGCTCTAACACTGATGATCCACCTACAAATGTGAACTGACGTTCAAAAATAAAACATTTGAAAACGGACCATTTTCCACATTTCTGAAGCATGACGTAATGGGGGGGTGTTATCTCTTTTGTCGAAAATCAGCCGTTTTTGCTCGAACATTAAATGCCTCCAAATGGTATTTAATTAACTTCCCGGGGTGAAGAAACCCTTTTTGAGAACTCAGAGTGAGTAAATTGGCCATTTTCATGCACTTTTAACCATTCCATAAATCTTGTGTTTTGGGCCCCTGGAAGCATGAAAATCACTTTAAACATGCTAATTTTAGCTCTAACACTGATGATCCACCTACAAATGTGAACTGACGTTCAAAAATAAAACATTTGAAAACGGACCATTTTCCACATTTCTGAAGCATGACGTAATGGGGGGGTGTTATCTCTTTTGTCGAAAATCAGCCGTTTTTGCTCGAACATTAAATGCCTCCAAATGGTATTTAATTAACTTCCCGGGGTGAAGAAACCCTTTTTGAGAACTCAGAGTGAGTAAATTGGCCATTTTCATGCACTTTTAACCATTCCATAAATCTTGTGTTTTGGGCCCCTGGAAGCATGAAAATCACTTTAAACATGCTAATTTTAGCTCTAACACTGATGATCCACCTACAAATGTGAACTGACGTTCAAAAATAAAACATTTGAAAACGGACCATTTTCCACATTTCTGAAGCATGACGTAATGGGGGGGTGTTATCTCTTTTGTCGAAAATCAGCCGTTTTTGCTCGAACATTAAATGCCTCCAAATGGTATTTAATTAACTTCCCGAGCCCCTGGAAGCATGAAAATCACTTTAAACATGCTAATTTTAGCTCTAACACTGATGATCCACCTACAAATGTGAACTGACGTTCAAAAATAAAACATTTGAAAACGGACCATTTTCCACATTTCTGAAGCATGACGTAATGGGGGGGTATTATCTCTTTTGTCGAAAATCAGCCGTTTTTGCTCGAACATTAAATGCCTCCAAATGGTATTTAATTAACTTCCCGAGCCCCTGGAAGCATGAAAATCACTTTAAACATGCCAATTTTAGCTCTAACACTGATGATCCACCTACAAATGTGAACTGACGTTCAAAAATAAAACATTTGAAAACGGACCATTTTCCACATTTCTGAAGCATGACGTAATGGGGGGGGTGTTATCTCTTTTGTCGAAAATCAGCCGTTTTTGCTCGAACATTAAATGCCTCCAAATGGTATTTAATTAACTTCCCGGGGTGAAGAAACCCTTTTTGAGAACTCAGAGTGAGTAAATTGGCCATTTTCATGCACTTTTAACCATTCCATAAATCTTGTGTTTTGGGCCCCTGGAAGCATGAAAATCACTTTAAACATGCTAATTTTAGCTCTAACACTGATGATCCACCTACAAATGTGAACTGACGTTCAAAAATAAAACATTTGAAAACGGACCATTTTCCACATTTCTGAAGCATGACGTAATGGGGGGGTGTTATCTCTTTTGTCGAAAATCAGCCGTTTTTGCTCGAACATTAAATGCCTCCAAATGGTATTTAATTAACTTCCCGAGCCCCTGGAAGCATGAAAATCACTTTAAACATGCTAATTTTAGCTCTAACACTGATGATCCACCTACAAATGTGAACTGACGTTCAAAAATAAAACATTTGAAAACGGACCATTTTCCACATTTCTGAAGCATGACGTAATGGGGGGGTGTTATCTCTTTTGTCGAAAATCAGCCGTTTTTGCTCGAACATTAAATGCCTCCAAATGGTATTTAATTAACTTCCCGGGGTGAAGAAACCCTTTTTGAGAACTCAGAGTGAGTAAATTGGCCATTTTCATGCACTTTTAACCATTCCATAAATCTTGTGTTTTGGGCCCCTGGAAGCATGAAAATCACTTTAAACATGCTAATTTTAGCTCTAACACTGATGATCCACCTACAAATGTGAACTGACGTTCAAAAATAAAACATTTGAAAACGGACCATTTTCCACATTTCTGAAGCATGACGTAATGGGGGGGTGTTATCTCTTTTGTCGAAAATCAGCCGTTTTTGCTCGAACATTAAATGCCTCCAAATGGTATTTAATTAACTTCCCGGGGTGAAGAAACCCTTTTTGAGAACTCAGAGTGAGTAAATTGGCCATTTTCATGCACTTTTAACCATTCCATAAATCTTGTGTTTTGGGCCCCTGGAAGCATGAAAATCACTTTAAACATGCTAATTTTAGCTCTAACACTGATGATCCACCTACAAATGTGAACTGACGTTCAAAAATAAAACATTTGAAAACGGACCATTTTCCACATTTCTGAAGCATGACGTAATGGGGGGGTGTTATCTCTTTTGTCGAAAATCAGCCGTTTTTGCTCGAACATTAAATGCCTCCAAATGGTATTTAATTAACTTCCCGAGCCCCTGGAAGCATGAAAATCACTTTAAACATGCGAATTTTAGCTCTAACACTGATGATCCACCTACAAATGTGAACTGACGTTCAAAAATAAAACATTTGAAAACGGACCATTTTCCACATTTCTGAAGCATGACGTAATGGGGGGGTGTTATCTCTTTTGTCGAAAATCAGCCGTTTTTGCTCGAACATTAAATGCCTCCAAATGGTATTTAATTAACTTCCCGGGGTGAAGAAACCCTTTTTGAGAACTCAGAATGAGTAAATTGGCCATTTTCATGCACTTTTAACCATTCCATAAATCTTGTGTTTTGGGCCCCTGGAAGCATGAAAATCACTTTAAACATGCTAATTTTAGCTCTAACACTGATGATCCACCTACAAATGTGAACTGACGTTCAAAAATAAAACATTTGAAAACGGACCATTTTCCACATTTCTGAAGCATGACGTAATGGGGGGTGTTATCTCTTTTGTCGAAAATCAGCCGTTTTTGCTCGAACATTAAATGCCTCCAAATGGTATTTAATTAACTTCCCGAGCACCTGGAAGCATGAAAATCACTTTAAACATGCTAATTTTAGCTCTAACACTGATGATCCACCTACAAATGTGAACTGACGTTCAAAAATAAAACATTTGAAAACGGACCATTTTCCACATTTCTGAAGCATGACGTAATGGGGGGGTGTTATCTCTTTTGTCGAAAATCAGCCGTTTTTGCTCGAACATTAAATGCCTCCAAATGGTATTTAATTAACTTCCCGAGCCCCTGGAAGCATGAAAATCACTTTAAACATGCTAATTTTAGCTCTAACACTGATGATCCACCTACAAATGTGAACTGACGTTCAAAAATAAAACATTTGAAAACGGACCATTTTCCACATTTCTGAAGCATGACGTAATGGGGGGGTGTTATCTCTTTTGTCGAAAATCAGCCGTTTTTGCTCGAACATTAAATGCCTCCAAATGGTATTTAATTAACTTCCCGGGGTGAAGAAACCCTTTTTGAGAACTCAGAGTGAGTAAATTGGCCATTTTCATGCACTTTTAACCATTCCATAAATCTTGTGTTTTGGGCCCCTGGAAGCATGAAAATCACTT